>NC_071468.1:23082556-23288297 GCF_028500815.1 Rissa tridactyla | reverse complement strand
ACTTCAGAAGGCTAATGAAAATGTAAATGATCTCAAGTGGCCTCTGTATGGCTTCAGTGCGATGGATGCGCAAGTGCAGCGTGCTTTCTCCAGCTGAGAGGGGCAGGAAGGAACAAGTGCAGAGGATGCCCCGAGGGAACGCTCCGAGCCAGTGCGGTGCTAAAAGGCCTGGGAGAGAAGTCTGGCCTCTGAGCGACAGAGCTGATAGGAAATGACTGAAGGTGTTGGGACCAGCGTGTGTAATGGGCCGGATCAAAAAACGACGAGCAAGAGGAGAGGAGCCATAGTATGTTCCTTTCCTTTTCATTCCTGGCATCTACCAAAGATAAAAAACCATCCTGATTATTCTATACCCTCTCGTTCCACCTTTCACTTATTTTCTTTTTCAAAGCACAATTTAACTTTTTTTTTTCCTAAGTGTTCACATGAAAGCGAGATTTAAAATTGGAATCCCAATTAAAGCTCACTGTTACAACTGTTCCTAGGGGTAAACTGCCCAAAATGTGATAACAACATGGGTGTTGAGTGATGTTCTGCTCATAATCGACACATCAGAGCACACGAGAGTTCATTTCATCCTCAAGTATCATCCCAGGGATCCACACCAGTCACAGCTGGTGCAGAGAGGTATAAGACATACCGCCCTGTTGGCTCCAAGATTATTCAATTTACGGGTTAGCACTGGTGGGAAGCAGGAGAGATGCCCTCACATGCCACTCAAAGGTGTTTAATTGGCACATAGTTGCCCTGGTCCTCTTCCTAGAGAAGAACTTGGGTCCTTTGGAACATGCTATCTACCAAGATAAAACTTGCCACTGACATTTGAATCGTAGACTAACAAACATGAAGGAGAAAAAAAAAAAAAAGAGTGGAGAGACAAGGTAAGACCTGTGCCCAAACCCTTCTTTACACAAGATACCTTTAGGTCAGACTCTCCTTTGCCTTTTAAATGTGACACAAGAACGCACTGGGAATTCCGTTTTCAAATAGTCCACTCACCCCTTAGTCCAATAAATAGTTACACTCTGCAAGCATATAGTGCTGCTAAGTCAAGCTGTTTAGCAAAGACATTCACTTCTGCAAAGAAACTCAGCCCCTGTGGTGCGGGAGAGCACAGCAGTGTGCTGTGACCCAGCTCTGAGCCAAGGGGATGAAGAACCAAAGAACAGGGCAGACACCATTTTTGCTATACCCCAGCAAAAGCGTCCAGCCAGTTCATTGGCTTTAACGTTTTGACTGGAAGCGGGAATATTTTTTTGAAAGGTTATTTTATCCAGTGAGAGAAGAAAAAGGGTATCACGTGACTTTGCGCCCTAGATGCTGTTTGTAGAGAAGCCTTAAGTCACAGCTGGACTCCTACAAATTATTTACTATTGCAGACTGATATTGAATACACAACTTGAGGCAGAATCACAGAGAGCAGGATTGTATGCACACAGAACTAAGCATCACACTCAGTTACATCTCTTCCAACTGACTGCAAGCATCTCTACAGTAAATATCCAGGCTCAAACACCCCTTGGAAATTCATTAGCAAGCACAGCAAACAGCGGTCCTGAAAATAGCATCATTCCATTCAGTGCAATGAGACGTACCCCACTATACTGTATGTTCAAAGAGGAAGGGCAATCCTCTTCTAAACCTAGCTTCTCATGAACCTGAGTCCAATCACACGTTCCCTTTATAACAGCCATCTCTCTCAGTGCTGCTCTACAGAATCTACATCACATCACCACCATCTTAAAGGTCGGCTGTGGTATTTCAATAAATAGAGAAACCGTCGTTTCCTTAAACCACTTGTATTCCTCTTGCTGCAGTCATTTTGGCTCTCTTCTATTGGTCTTGCTTAGCTCACTTTCATATGAATGTCAAATTTTGCATTTGCTGTGTGCTGTCATCTAGACTCCTGCTGTAAAACAGTTTGTTTTTTCCCCCGTTGGTTCACCAGATTAGCATCCCCCCCCTCTCCCCACTCCAGAACAGAATGCAATTAAAGACCATGGGAAAATAACACACACACACTAGTCATAAAGTTAGTGAATTTCAGGTTTCGTTCTGCTTTCCAATTTTACATGCTCCACTTCGCTACTGTATATAAAGAGAAATATAAATGGCTTTGGTCACTGGATATCTATTAACTCCTTGTGCATCAGATCCTGTGAGGCAGAGATGACAGCAAGAACCACAGCAGCTTATGAGCAAGAGCCCATACCTTGCAGAATCGCACCTAATTCACTGAAAATGAAGGCTTTTGCCTTCTCTCTCCATGTACTTCGCAATGGTAGTGAAACATAAGCCAGAACTGTCTCCACGTTCATAGTGTCCAGGAAAATGTTTCATGACCTAGGTGGAATTTTTCATCTGAGAAGCCTGCCAGGATGATCGCTTTGATAGCCTTGAAGCAGAAGAACCACTTGGGTCTGCAAAGGCCAGTGCTGGAGGTGCAGTGGCACAGCCGGTTTAAAGCAGAGGTTATTTTGTACATTCTTACCTCAGCAGCAGCACCTCCACCTCAGGTTTTCTGGTGCTAGGATGGAAACAACTGAGACGTTATTGTCTTTGGCTGCGGGGCCAAATGTCACCAGAAGAGAAATTAACTGCTTCTTAAGTAAAAAAAAAATAAATGCTTAAACTGCTTCTACAGTTGATAAAAATACCATCAAATTGGCATTTCTCATCACAAGAGTAAGCAAGAGGCAACTGTTGATCTTCAGTGTCTCCTGACAGGTTCTGGAAAGGAAAAAACCCACCAGGTAATCTTCCATAGTGAAGGCAAGTGGCGGTGGGGAGGCAACTCAGGATCCACATCCCAAGGTCTACCACGACTAAATCATATTCCAGTTTGTCTCCTTTTTTAAAAGGAGAGAGAAGGTAACAGAGGCCACTGAGAAAGAGGATGTTCATGCCACATTATTTGACACACAGTATCACACAGACAGAACTCACAACTTGCCCACCCTGTACAACATTGTCTGAGGAGGATTTCAAGGAAATAAAGCCCGATATTGTGATGCTTACTTAACTACAAAATTCCTCCCTCTCCCTCAGATAGGGAAGAAAGTAGATGTTCACCTTTACTGATGTTCTACTGTAATTATTTTTTTATGGCAATTCTCCTCCATTAGTTAGAGGATCATAATGGCATAAACAGAAAAATGAGCTCAAGCCAGAGTATTCTGCACTGTAATCTAAATTAAACTAGTATTACAGATTTGTTTACATATCTTAGTTGAGCTATGCAGTTTCAAAAGTTACTTGCTGAACATAAACGTCTCCTGATGCTACATTACCAACTACATGCAGTAAAATATATTCTAATGTAATACAATAAAACTGAAAAACCAATAAATGTTCCTATTTATTGAGAAATTGGACAAAAAATAGCTTATTGTCAGTTTTCGAAGACTGAAAATCAATAGATGATGAAAGGTTGTATTTTTTGTTACTATTAGACTGTTGACTCTAGCAATAAGGGAGATATGGATTACAACTGGGGGAGTAAAGAACTTGTGAGATATACAATTTGGAGCTTCTTGGGTTTTTTTAGAAACTTAATTCCCAGTATTTGCACAGCCGCGGCCATCTTGGCACCACTGTAAATGGGCCCCGAGAGCATAGCTCCTCCATGTTGTTAACAAAGCCAGCTTCGAGTATCTTCCTGTCTTTAAGAGCATTTCTAAATCAAGGGGACTTGCATCTGCTAAGAGTCATGAGTAAAAGAGATCCAACTTTCACATACGTTCGCATGCTGTCAATAAAAAAAATAAATAAATCCTTAAACAACGTAATGAAACTCCAGCTACTGCAGTCCTGCCTCTCACGTGTGCCTGGATTGAGTCCACCCAGCTGGGCTGCAGAGTGGGTTCCCCAGGTCCACACAGTCCTCACAAAACAACAAATGCAGCCCAACGCCAGACGGATATTAGGTTAAATCAGATGTTCAGGTCGCAAAGACCTTTAGTTCTCAGGCGTTTCTAAGCCTGCTGCCCTTCCTCACATCTGGAAGGTTTTCAACATCTGGGCCCTGAGTGCAGAGATCCCATTTGAGTCTGTCATCTACACGGGGCTGAGTTTACCCTAAAGATATGGGTGGAGAGATGTCTGGAAAACACAGATTTTAAGCACCTGTTTTCCCTGTAGAATTTATGCATGGGAGACAGTTTAAAACCTGAATTTCTATACTCATTAAACAAAAAAAGCACACAACTGTGCAGAGGCTGGGAAGGCGTTCTTGTCTCAGGGTGCAAACATGTTAAAATGGAATACTAAAAAAAATACACAGTGATAAAAACACTGAGCTAAACATAAACACTGCATCCAGAGTTCTTAAGTAATGATCTATGCCAACGTCTTTCCAAGTGAACCAGTAGGTATGACCATTACATATAAACCCAAATATAGATGTTCTACCCTGACTATATTTCTAAACTCTGGAACAGAATTTGAAAGAATGCCAATTATAATAGGGAGTTAGGGCTGCTTTTGGGATTTATATTCTCATTGAACATTTCATAATCATACAGCGGTTCAAGTCTTGCTAGACGGGGGTAATGCAGTAGAAGCCTATACTGCCTTCAGATACGCAAATGTACTTTCCTGTAAAAGCGGACAGTGATCACTGGGCCTGGATGTGACAGAGAACTAGTAAAGCCAGCTGACCTGCTTATGCAGTACCTGACTTTACAAGTCTACAGAAAAAATAAATAAATCCCAAGACCTTGAACGAGCTGACAGCGTGCAGAAGTGGCCGTCCCACTGCTGGCCCTAGTCCTGCACTTCCATCATGCAAAACTTTTGCTTCAAACTAAGGACAGCACAGAGATTACTAATTTTCGTATCATGGTTTCCTTCTGTTTTTCCAGGTAGAAAGCTAGCTATTTCTATAAAAAAAAAAAAGGGGGGGGGGGTTGTTACCACATACACGTAATCACATACCAAAAAAAGATTCATGTTGTTCCTGTAAGCTTTTCTTTAAGTATACCATGGAAAATAACTTTGATGAAATAATTTGCCTAGAGCACTACTTGTCTGGAAGATTTTTATAATCTAACTGCAGTTCTGTAAATAATTTGGTGATAGACAGGCCATCAGCATAATTTGGTGCTAGACCCATGCAACATTAAGGAAATGGCCAGCAGGCCAAAAATTAAATCTCAACTGGGTCTAGTATGTACAATGCACATTAAAAACCAGTCCAAATCTATTCTTTTTTGGAATCTGCTTATACAGTTTAAAGGTAGACATTGAATATTGCTTTGGGAATTAACACAAAGAACTATCATGCTTCCTCTCAGTGAGGAAAAGATCGCCCACATATGGTTAATCCTGCATATCTCCATAAAGATGTATTTTTGCATGATAACATCCCAAACTACTGCCACAGCACAATTATATAGCATAGCATTTTGCACTGCTGCTGAACTACCAGTAACTTTCACTAAAGTCTCTCAGCCCTTCTGTGTTGTTACCCTGCAAAATAGCAAAAGCTATTGCCCTGATTTTTAGTCAAGCCTTAACTGAGACTGCAAGATAAGAGGTACAAAATTGTATGCATGGTACATTGCACCTTTAATCATCTACCTACCTGAAATACTCAAGCAAGTAGTTAGACATCTAAATGTTCCCACTACAGGCTTAAAATAAATGACTTTTGTAGTACATGACTGTGTCCACGTTATTTGAAAACTGGCCTTTACATCCCCTCTCAATCTAAGAATCACTTCAGCCCAGATCAGGCAGATCAGAAACTCGAAGTCAGTAGCAGAGCCAAGACCAGGCCTAAGATTTAGTATTTCAGCTGAAAAAGGGGGAGAACCAATGACTGCAGGATGCTTCCCATTCATGCTTCATGTCTGGGTGAGCATTTTTCTATCATCAGAAGTGTCCACAATCAGCATTGCCTTCCTGCATCACCAGATTGTAAATTAAGATATGTTCTGGAGGCCTCCTATGATTTTTACCAAATGAGAAGGAAATGGCAGGGAAAATAACATGCAAAACAAAGCAACAAAGCCATCCCTCTTGGCTCTGCTGAAAAAAGGCCTCAAGAAGCAGACAGATTTATACTTCTTTTTCAACTGAAAAACAGAGAAGGAGGTGAAGTAGATGGGTTAAAAGCCAGCAAAAAGTAGTATAAAAAAAGCCCACCAGGTATTGTTGCAAGAACCTCTAGATAAGCATCTTAAATCAGGGTAAATTACACACCTCATGCTGGTGACTCGGTCATGGGAAATTATGAAGCTACGTGATGTCTCATTTGTTGTGCTGAAAACAAATGTAAATAAATTACTGAGAGAATCTCATTTACATTTAGAAATTCATCCCGATGCATGACATGACTGCTGATGTTTTTTTAAACGACACTTTGAGAAGAAGTGCCACTATTAAAAACAGATCATAGCCACCTTAGCAAGAGCCTGGGCATGTGTGCGTGCATGTGTGTGTGTGGATGTGCACGAGTGTGTAAAGGCAGATGTTCTGAAGAGATCTTTCGGATCATTGGGAAAAAGGCTTTCTTTTACTATTTCAGAACCAAAATGCTGGTGTCAGGAGACAAAACCATCAATCTGTATTCTTCTGTGTGTTTTTCCCCCTCCAGAGTGGGAAACGGAAAGACAGTGTTATGGATTGGCTGCTGCCAGTACAACAGAAAGTGCAAATACTAAAATCGTAGGAACAGAAAATAGTGTGGCATGTCTCTCCATCATCAAGTGTAATAAAACTTCCCCTTAAACACACACACAAAAAGCCTTTCGCTAAGCTTTTATCTCCCCCCTCCAAGTCTTACATTTTAAGCTGTCACTGAAACGATAGAGAAGGATATCCAGGAAGCCGTAAGATGGAGAGCAAGTTGAACCGTGGTTAGCTAAGCAGCATACATTCAGGCAAATATCCAAATGCTTTAGGAGCTGTCATTCTCCATCCCGCGTGGGGAGGCTGCGAAGAGACGGACTTGTTCGTATCATGATTGCTCTTATTATTACAGCAGTGAAAACACTGCATACTAATGGATGTGTTTTCAGAAAGATGACTGTTAGATGGCTTTTTAGACTCTCTGCCTGGCTGTCTGGGCTTCAGCAGCCAATACCTCCTATCCCTTTCTTTGCTTCCCAAACAGAACTCCAAAAAAAAAGTTTGCAACGTGAGGGTGAAATAAAACATATTTCCAAATGGGGACACGACAGTGTTCTACAACCCCACATACGGCAGCATATTTACATAAGCCTGCATAGGTCAGAGAGTTTATTTGTTAAGGGACAAATAAGCAGGCCATGAAATAATTATTTTTCATTGTGCCCTGCCAAACCTATCCAGCCAAAGGCTAAATTGAGCTGCTATTGTGATTATTTGAACTGTGGAGCCAAAAGTCTTCACTGCAAAGCATCCCAGCTGTCCTAAATTTTATTCTGATGGCTAGTTTTCACGCTAGCATGAAACTTGCCAAAAATGCTCCACAAAATAGGCAGGCGGAAGGCTTGCTTTATCCAGACCTACATCAATTACTGATTTAGAGCTGTTCTGAGAACTTGATTATTAACAAATCACTTCCCGAAATTGTTATGACAAGATTCACATATGCAAATGGCAAGCTGCTCATATGTACACAGCTAGCAAAAGAAATTAATACAAAGGTTCCCAGATTTATTTATGGTTATTTCCTATTGTGCTTTACAGCAAATTAGCCACTTAAAATATTAAAAGAAGGGGAAGAGATCCAGCCGCAGCACCACAGCTATGACATATGGCGACATGGGAACACCCAGGCCATAACTGCTCGACGTGCTTCTGCCTTTGCCCACATCCCTGTGGAAAAGGATCTGCCGGTGCCTTCTGGCATCAGAGGAAGCAAAACCACTACGGTAGTTCCCAAGCTGGAAATTTGGTGAGCACAGCAAGGAGCAGGTAGGATTAACCTGAGAACAGCTCAGGTCACAGGCTTGGGAGAATATTGCATACTTTAAACCAGGTTGGTGGTGGAGGAGGGGGAACAACAAATATATTTTATTTTAAACCTCATGCTTCAAAGATTAAATTAATCCCTAATAATGAAAGATTAGGATGAGAACACGTAGAGAGAAGATTATCCCGTGTCTGCCCATTGTGAGGCTCTTACAACTTTCCTTGAGGCGCCTGGGGTTGGCCATTGCTAGAGACAAAACAGGAGGCTAGAAGGATTGCAGGAGCGATTCACATCTTACTTTCTACGTTTCTGTTTAAATAACTGACACAAACGAAAGACAACGAGGCTAATTGTTTTGAAGGCAGCAGACTTATAAATAAATGAAATGCCCATCATTTGGTGTCAGGCTGTACGTACCGCAACCCCGACGAGACAAGTACACCTCGCTGCAGCTGCCCTCCTTCTCCTCCACACCTCCCACTATTTTTTATCCTGTTTGTAATTTCACTGTAATATCCTCAGGGCAGCAACCACTCCACATTTACACATGAATTAGAACAACACCTCGCACAATGGCATACCAGTCCTGATTGGACCTGGACTGCTCCTGGGAATGCTGCTGGGAATGCTACTATAAAAAGAGCTCATAAATGTATAGAGTACAGCACAGCAACACACACACACACACACACCTTTTATCACAGTTAACATCACCAGAGTGTTAACTCTTCGTCTTCCCAATAAAACTGCAAATGGTTTCATTTATTTCTAAGCTCCAAGATGGCTGCAGGATGCGTAGCCAAGATCCAGCACAGCTTCACCAACATACTCTGTGAAGTCAGGCCTTTACTATAGATGTCTGTATTTACTATTTAATAAAACGACATAAATGTTACGGAGTCTCATTATAGACATCGAGGCACAAGGTTGAATCTTGCTTAGGATTTGCGTGGAAGCTGATCCAACGACAAGCTGGGGACGTTCAGGATGAGGAACCGAAGGAACCCACATCAGCATCAGCCACATCAGCCCTGTGCACCCGTTACAGACCTACTGTGTCTTAACCTGATTAGCCCAAATTCCCTTCTAATTTCCTTCCTTCCTTGGGACAGGCTTTTGACCTTTGGCCTAATATTTTAATAGATTCTGGAACTTGAAATTTTGCATGTAATAAACTAGTTATTTTCTGGTACTTCAGATACCAAAAACCTACAATACATAATGTTAATGTCACTGATATTCAGTTATTTGATTTTTAACTGAAAATACAACAAATAAAAATATTTGAAAATCTTTATCGACATATTCCTCTTTTTCCTAACAATTCTGACACATCAGTTATTTTGTAGGACTTTTTTTCCTGAAGGACTATGAATGGACAATGTGGTTCACAAAGAGCAAAAGGAAGGGAGTAGGTGCAGGTAAGGTGGAAAGTCAATAAATTACAAGTACAGGCATAAATTCAGGCACCTGAGCCCCCTTTAAGGTCAGGTTGCATGTTAGAGTCACTCAGTCCAATATTTAATATCTAGAAAAATGGAAGAAATAGCCAAAATGTAAAATATATAAAAAATCTTAATTAGAATATAGAATGGCCACTTTTCCAGGCCTGTATTCTATGTTTGTATGGCATGAGAAGTTCACTTTAAAAATCTACCATACCAACTACATCTCCTAGCAGTCATATTAATCTGTCTCTCTCTGAAAAAAAGTACAAATGACTTTTTATTGGCTGGCAGTCGATGGACCTCTTATTTATTAGACCAAAAACTCTACACGATCAAATTCTATGGGAAGTCCAAGATCACAATTTCTTTTTCTCTGGCTCCTGATGGGTTGGTAGCATTACAGGGCCTTCATGTGCTTTTCCACAAAACCTTACACTCAGTGCAAATTTTGTCCATGACATAAACATGGAGAGCTCCTGTCTCTCAGAAACGTGACCCTCCTTGCTGGACATTCTCAGTCTGAGCCCTTCAGCTTCTCTCGTGACTGAACTCTCATTTCTTTTGCTTGAACCACACACAGCTCTAACCAAAGCAAACTCTACCCAGTGTCACACTTCCATTCCGAAGGAAAGATCATTCAGGAATGATCTTCTTACTTCTACAAAGATAGTAAGAGACCGTGGTCTATATGGAATAGGCTATTGACAACCCTGCCCACACTCAGTCATAGTCAGATATGTGACAAAGTCCAATGAAATCCTATTAGGGAATAATACAAATGACGGAGCTTAAATACAGTTAACTCCTAATTAAACAGCCCATAAATCTGTTCAGAACTTGCAGAATTTATCATCAGAACAGGAATCTCAAGACCTTTCACAGAGTCTTATTTTAACAGACCTGTTGTCCACTGAACCAACAACTCTGTTGCTTACAGATGAGATGTTTCACCATCTTAAGTACTATTAAAAGATTATTATGCACTGAGCTTTCCTGAAATTGTGTAACATTTGCATGGTATAACACATACTCTTACTTGTTCGCTGCAGTCTGATTCAAAGTGCTATAAATATGTTTGCCCTTTCTGCTAAGCCTGCCTAAGGGATTAGCAACCCCCCAAAAGTTCAGTTGAATATTAACTGCATTAACTTTGCAGACTGTAACATACTGTTACACTCAAACAGCCTACGGTGCAGTATGGATGACTTGCTTAATAAAAAATGTTTTCATGCAAAGCCCTATTGCTAGAAAAAAAGAATCTTGCTCTGTCAAAGGGGGTGACCTCTTCCATGTAACTTCATAAAGCAAAAAAATAAAAGGGAGATCTTCACAAGGATGTCCAGAGAAACGCTTAACATTTTGTCTGTCAAACCAGATGGGCTTTCTTTGGCAACACAGCACCAGCTCCACTCTACATTAGAAATTAAGTCAAATCACCATGAAAAAAAAACGTGCAATACAGTAGCAAAGTGTCATCTACCGTAGAAGTGTAAAGTTAAAAACTAGAAAAGAAGTATGACTGGTTTTTTACTTATTTTGTTAGGTAAGTAGTGCTTTGTGTGCCAACTCCCATAAAAAACACATGTGCCAAAAGACTTTCCAATGCAAAGTTATATAGCAGTGAAGACAAATAAAAAGAACAGGAAATATTTAAAAGTTGGAAGAGGGAAAGTTGATAGGAGTGTAAAAGGGAGCTGATTTGATAGCTGGTGCTAAAAGTCAAGGAAGAGCAGGTTCTTAAGCCTACTAAGTAAAAAGCTCCCCGGTAGAGGCAGGGTATAACTGGCAGTACCTGATCAAAAGATTAACAAAGAGGAGGAGGAAGAAGAAGACGAGAATGGCTGGGACAAGCTTCTGAAGTTACAAGGTACAAAGTGGGATCAGCGGAGTTGCTTGAAGTATCCAATATATTGTTAAAATACTTCTAAAGATTAAAAAAAAAACTCCTTCATTTAAAATCGCAGTAATATAAAAATGTAGAACATGTCTTTTATCTGTTGAAAACAGAAATTGCATAATACATTTTCTTTGCTTTTATAAAAAAAAATAGATGAAACGAACCTTCTCTATGTTGCTGTGGGAACATGCAACAACTCTCAGAAAGAGCCTGATACCAAATGCCGCAATGAAACCTTTCTCATTCGGTCTTCAAGGATCCCGTATGAACCAATTTGTAAAAAAAGCACTCTCCGATACAAAGAGTCTTGGGTTTAATCAGAAACCAAATAAAAACTTTAAGAATTAGAAACCACATTTCTCCATAATGCTATACACTTACTTGCTTCTTGTCATTCACTCCATTCTGTTGTCTAGAAATAGAGACCAACAATAGATGCTGGCAATTACACAAGAACTCAAACTGCAGAGAGCTTCAGACCACAGCATTAAACTGGAATTAAAGCTTTACAGGAAAAGAGAAACGTTTCACTCCCTGCAATCGCCTCCCTCCCTTACACGCACACACACACTGCACACCTGCTACCCACCGGCCAGATGGGACTGAATTCTCCTGAATCAGATCTTGGATTTTTAAGCTCAGCTTGAGTTCAACTGGATTTCAAGACATCAAAATATATTATCATTTCACATTTAAAAAGATTACACTGGTGTCCAGGAACTCTTAGTTTCAGTGTTGTTTGCACAATTAGATACGTATTAAAGTGGGATTATCGCCCCAAATGTACTAATACAAATAAATAAGATGCAGCTTTGCAACAACATTTAATTTAATTACATATGCTCGCTTAATGCATGAAAAACAGAAACAAGCTGATTTTATATCATCAGCATATTAAGCGAGATTGGGGATTTAGCTAAGCCGTGGTGACCAGTAGCGTCCATAAAGGCAATTTAACAGCCCAAACTCACTTAAACATTGTAGGAACTGGCCCTTAATGCACAGGTATCATAAAATATTAACATGTGTTAAGAAAAAACTGAGAAGCATTATATTCCCAGAGAATTTGCTAAGCTTGCATAATGTAACATTTATCATCGATAAAGTTTCTTCAGTTAGGAGACCTCTAGCCTGCTCTTCAGAAGGAGGTCTCTGTCTCTCTCTCTGTCTCTCTCTCTCTCAATCTCCACTCCAGCAGCACAGCTCCACCGAGTCCCTGTTTCCTGCACTTCAGTGGGCTGCTCGCAACTGGCAAAGCCACATTTATAACTGGGGCTGGCCTCTAAACTAGTCTTTCTCCGCCTTTTCCATCCGTCCTGAAACCACTTGGAGACTTGCAGGGGGTTAACAAGTCGTCGGCCAGCAGCAAGATGTTCTCCGCAGGGACTGTGGGCATCTGGAAGCTGCTGCCGGTGGTGTTCCGCCAGAGCCGCGTCTGGCAAGCGCCGAGGCGCAGAAATGCGAGTCCTGCTTGCTTGGCCAGCCTTGGACTGACCTTTAGTCGTAACGGGGAACAGGAGTTTTGTTAGTGAACACAGAGTTCTGGTCTACACATTTTTTAAATTGATTATTTTATTGATGTAAAGTGCCCAGGTGCCCTCGTGACAGTCACTAATATAGATTTTGAAAATAAAATTAATTAAGGGCCAGTCTGGACCACCTTTACTGTCATCACGTAGTACCCTTTTCTACAAGTAACAATGCTATCAACCAGCGAGCACAAGTATAGTGTTTGTAGAGTATTTCATTACATCTCAAAACACTTGACTATGGAGGTCAAGATCACCGTCACCTATCTACGCGCGCGCACGCACACACACACTCACTCCTCTCTCCTACCTTCCAAAAGGGAAACTGAAGCACAGAAAAGTTAACCGACAAAAGCCCGTGCCGGAGTGCCAACGGCGCCGAATGGGGCTCTGTCCCTTCCAGACCGTGGCGAGAGCATGGCACGGCACAGCACGAGCACGAGCGGGAGCAGGCTGGCACGCAGGCTAATCTGAATTACACTCATCCAGCCCCTGAAATGGTTCCTCATTAGCTGCGGGTTAATGGAGTCCCAATGAGTAGTGTTATTTTCATCCCCTGCCTACTGAACACAAAATTCATTTGCAAATATCCTGTAAAATACTGCAAAGCAAGCCAAAGAGATATGACAACATAAGAGGCATACTATTTATGGAATGCACTTACCGTCATTTAGAAAAGGAAGCTGACATGAGCAACAGCCTAAATTTAGCAACACATTTAGTTTTTATTCACTAGTCACAATGACAACATTTTAGAAGGCTACCGCACACCTTGTGCACCAAGAGGTTCCACTGAAATCAAGACAGACTTTGATCTGAAAGGAATTTGGGATCAGCTCCTTAATGAATACAACACTGAGTTAAATTAAGGCAATCACCATCTTGACTTTCTATTCCAAGTAGATATAAAATTACATTGATTGCAGGAAATGGTGGCATTCAAACAATATTGCAATGGCCAAAGCCTGAAAGCTAAATTCATTGTCGAGCTAAACTAGGCTTTCAGAGGGCACCATTTGATTTGAGGGAAAAAAGCATCTACAAACCACATATTTTCAATTAATAGTTTAAAAGGCACAGAGTAAGAAAGGAAAAACACTGGTCAATATGCCACATGCCACTCAAACAAGCAAGAGTCTCTGCGTGTACGTACAGATACTGTATATATATAAATACACACACACACACACGGGTGAATGCACGCATGTGGTTTTGGTGGGTTTTTTTTAAGGCAGGCTGTGCTACAAAGGCCAAATTTGAGATCCAGAAAGATGTAATGTATTTCAGAACAGCCTCAGAATGCTCTTTTGTCCATGCTATCTTTAATTCAAAAGTAATTTCAAATCAACAGCGCGCAAAGTTAAACCTAGTTCTCTTGAAAACTCAGAAAAAGAATTAATTCAAACCCTTACCTTTGGCACCTTAAAGACTTTTGGCCATGACTTACCTGTATAAATAGAAAGAACTAA
This sequence comes from Rissa tridactyla, assembly GCF_028500815.1. NCBI lineage: Eukaryota > Metazoa > Chordata > Aves > Charadriiformes > Laridae > Rissa > Rissa tridactyla. The sequence continues at coordinate 23,274,054 of NC_071468.1, read as the reverse complement.
TTTACTACAGAAATGCCCATGGGCAAACATGTTCTGGCTAATGAAGTGTTCAGCTTTTGCATGATTAACCAGCTGGTGGGGGTGGTGTAAAAATCACAGGGCATAAAATAATAAGAAAAATTGATTAGCAGCTCTCTTTTAAAGCACTCTATAAGAAATTTCCTTATTTTTGCTCAGCAGTTTGGAAAGTGACTGTACAGAAAAATAAACTCGAACGACTTACCGAGGAGCCAGGCAGAGACTGCACCAGGCACTCACTCCTCCAAGACCTGCATCGCAGAGAGGTTCAAGTGAAAAGCAAGGTACCAACCAGCGCCATGGCTGGATTACTTAAACAACAGGTCCTGCCACTAGTCATAAAGGTAATTTTCTGCTATGTTGCGAAAGACATTATATAAAGTTAAAAAACTATGACTATGCTTTGAGTCAGTTCAGTTTCTTCCCCAGCGCCCTACTCTTGAGTACCTCGGCTGGCTACAGCTACCCCTCTGAGCCAGTTTAAGAGGTGCCTCCGTATGAGCCAAGGGATTGATACGCTACTCAGAAATAATGCACAGATTTAGGTGATGCTACATTTTGCACTAACTAGGGACAAAAATCCCCTTGCCCTTCCTACCCTGTACAAGGGGTTGCTTACAAGCTCACGTGCTCTGCCCTCAAAATAGGACCTAATTAGTGTACAAATACTTGGCAGACATGTCACGAAAATAAATTTATCATTAACTGTCCCCTAAACCAAGGCAGGGTATCCTGAAGCAGTTTCATTTCATACATATTTGCTCTAGGTCCCTTCAGTTGCGGTACAACTGGCATTTAACACTTTCTTTAAGAAAGAAAACCGCATATTTTTATAGTACAGGATTACTCCAGAAATATCAAACATATATGCAAACATCAAGCATATGCACCAGTAAAAAGAAGCTGCCAAAATTTAAGCTACAGATAATTTGCAATAGGCCACAGTAATAGTCACAGTCCTCTTTACCTTCATTACTTCTGTGGAAAATGCACGTTTTACACCTATTTATGGACTTTTAAAAACTGGTTTATAGCTATGCACTATGGGAGAAGCAGGCAAAGGATCTGCATCTCAGGGATTTGCAACATGTTCCAGCTCTAGGGATGCAGCTGTAACTTTGATGCTGGGACTTCATGGATTGGGAACTTACATTCACTGTCTTTGGCAATATACAAGCAGTCACCTTACATCCATGGTTCATTTCTAAATGCAACCAGGTATTGCCTCCCAGGGCTTCCCCTCTCATGGCATGTGATGGGATATAATATACCTTCATATATATGCATATATATGCATATCCCAATATAATGCCCAGCTACCTGGATATGAATTCAATTCTTAAATCACGCTGAGTATACCGTGTGTACTGTGGCTGAAACTATTCAATCATATAATGGGATCCTTTGCGAGGAGTAACAATTTTACCTGAAGGGAGAGTTATTGTGAGAAGAACCAAAGCAGAACTCTGAAGCCCTTTCTCCTTCTTTCCATGACTCCTCCATTTATCTTAATTACCACTTTCTGAAGAAGACAATATCCCTTTAAATGCATCAAAAGAGAGATTTTTTCCATGCTGTTTCCCTATAGGAGCCAGGCAGATTACCATACACCATACACTTCACCCAAAGATTCAAACCAAAAAAACAGTCAGGCTTATGGAGGTTAGATAACTCTACAAATATTCCATAAAGGTCTTCGTTTCTTATCACGTACATCTGAGAAAGCTTGTCACTAACTTCACAGTCAGACAAGAGTTCTGACATCAAAGAGGTTTTTGCATGTTTTCGAGGCATTGCCGGATAGGTGGATCTTTCTACACTTGCATAGTTCTTGCTTTTGAGCCTCCTCTAACCTTTTGGAAACGTTTCTACAGATTAGCACTTAGGAAAGTGGGCACAGAGCTGACATAAGCAAACAAAAATAGAGGAAAACAGAAAACACTGGCACGAAGTGACATTTCCCTCAGTACATCAGTTGGGAAACTGCTATCTCCAGATAGAATTCACAATAAAATAGAAGTTTGTAGTTAAGCGAGAAACGGTATTAAATTCCACTGGAGTCTAATTTCTATGGTCCTATTTGAATCACGAGCAGTTTCTAAAATGTCAGGTATTTCTAACTCTGATCAACCGGGCCCCTGGCAACGCTGGAGCTTGTAAACTGTGTTTGAAGTTATTTTCAAAGATGGTTACCGCCTAATGCAGTTACAACGTAATTTATTAATTGCAGTTGTACTTGCTAAGAAATTATGCTGTGGACTATATAAGTAACTTCATAATTTTGGCTAGCCTACTTCTTTAAAAAGTAAATGAAAAAAAAAATAAATTCCTGTTTGCCATAGAAAGCGAATGCTTGTTAAAATCATATTGCCTTAAAGGAATTCAGAAATCCAGCTATGAGGCACAGCTGTTTTACAGAGGGGAAAAAACTAATTCTTCAGACCTGTATGCTGTACTCCAAAACCTTAATTTAATTATGTTTGTTTCCTTATAAGCAATTGCTTTGGAAGAGCCCCTCAGTGAGTATATGCTGTGTGCTCTGCAGTGGGGTCAAGCACAAGATACAGGCTGCAGACTACAGGTTTAACTTCAAAGAACATGCATACACAAAGGTATTCCGGTGCCTAATTCCACTTATATCAACTCTCAGTGAAACTGATAGAGAGTGAGTACCTCCGAGGACACGATCTTTGACATTAACACAGATTCCTCAACTGGACCCAGGTCTGTGCTTTTTCGGAAAACAAAACAGCAGAAAACAAAACCCATTTTGCTCCGCGGCCTCCTTATCCTCTGCTACACTGGAGTTTCTTTAAGCTTGACCATGGTTCCCAGTAGAGGACACAACAGCCAAACAGGCTGGTCTAATTAACTGGAGTTTTTTATACTAATTAGTAACAACAAGAGCATAAAGCAATCAATAGGACACCTTATGCCACTACTGCTTAAGTCTGCTTTGACTACCTCTGGTTCAGCCGTACCCTTGAAGCGTATTTGGAGGGTTCTTCCTGGCACCCTCCCACGCAGCACCAATTTTTCGTGAAGATGATCTTTTCTATCATACTAAAAATTGATAAGCAACATTGTTAACCCATGTGATGCAGCTAAAAATCAGGTGTAAAGAGCATAACAAGGAGCCAGAAGATATTTTTTTTAATGAAGTATTTTGATTACCTCTAACATGATTATATACTTGACCAGTGAGTCGCACAGCATGACATTCACCCTATTGCAAACCAGCTGCATACAGACTTGTGTAACACACATGTCCCACTCAGGCTCGGGGGGAACCATGCTCTCTTGCTTCACTGTATGTTCAGCAACTTACTTTTAATTTTGTATGAAAAAACAACTCAAGGATTTATTCCAAGGCCATTTTAAACTCTTTCTGAATAACTTCTGAAGGACAGCTGGCAAGAAAGTAGTATGTTTAAAAAAAGAGATAAATACAGAAAACCTGTAAACCATCTTCTCCAATATAGAGACTGAACTGCTAAAATTAGTTCCTGGAATTTCTCCTTTGGGTGCCAGTCTGAGTCTTGTTCCAAGTGACCACTAACCAACAATCCTGACTTTGAAATATTCTACAACTAGTCAGTAAGACCTATTTGCTGATTAGGTGCATGCAACTCCCTCTCAAAACATCACATATTTGTAACCTTATTTTAAAAATGCACTTTCATTCCAGTGTCCTGAAACTAACTGTACAAATACAAAGAACTCAGATGCCCTCTCAACCCCCACTGGAAGTGACAAGTGAGTCCTTCTAAAATTGCAGACACACGCTGTCAAGTGCAGGTGTTTGTAAACAAGTTTGGAAATGTTTCTAATTATAAACCATAGGAGTTAAAATTAGAAGTCCAATCCGCTAGCTTTAAAAAAAGAACTTCCAAAAGGGTTCATCTAAATGAGAGCAACCAGTGACATCTAATTTAGTTGCAAGAGTAGAACTTCTGTGCAGAGCAGCATACCGCTCTTCAAACTTTCCACTATGAGTTACAATACATTTCATTTAAAAAAAAAAATTATAAGAATTTTAATTTGCTGTCATACTGCGATACTGTATATTTGAATGTGCAATCTAAAAATACCCTATTCACAGTTCTCCTGCATTTCATATAATTAAAAAGAAGAAAAAAAAATGTTCCCAAAACTTCTGAATCTGTCTTGGCTGCCAACATCAAAGTTCAGCTTTTATGGGGAATTTCCCACGTTGACCTTCTGACAACTCAAACCAAATTCTGCTTGAAGGAGCCTTACTCTTCTGGATGAAGCTCCCCCGTTAACCTCACCTACTGCAAAGCTTGGCTTACCCTGCCCTGGCACAAACTGCCAAGGGATGAAACCGGGGAGGGCAAAAGTCATCCCAGAGCTCTGACTGGTGCAGATCTTGGGATGCTGTCACTGAACTGGTTGAGTCTCAGCCTTGCCTTCACCACTCTGGTGCGGAGGTCAGAAATGTAGCTTAAAGAAGTCACATACTTTGACTGACACGTCAGAAGGGGTCAGAGGGAGGCCAATCCTGCTGTCCTTGTACACCCCAAACTGCGTTTGTAATGCACTATGATGAGATAGCGCAGGCAAAACAGTGGACTTTACCTCTGCAAAAGGTTTGTGAGAAAGCAGAGGTTTTACCAGACTCAAGGGGACATGGCTCTCTTTTTAGGGGAAAACAGGTTAATACTGGAATCTCTTGATCTTCACTTTATTTCTTAAGGGAAATACAAGAGCACATTTGAGCATGTCAGAATAGCTCTGGCTGATTACAAGTGAACAAACATGAAATAATTTCAGACAGACTTGACTACAGCCTCGCTTCAAGCAAGGGGTGGTCTCTTGCTGCACTATCCTGAAAAAGCTGGAATGGGAAATGGGCTAAATGGTGAGGACCTGCTCCAGGAACGGGATGGGACCGGCCCTGCTCAGCAGACATCCCTCTGTGAGGGGGCAGGGGACTGACAGCTGCTGCACAGCCAGCCTCCTCCTCCTCTACCAGGATCTTATACGACAGAGGAAAAACCGGAACCCTCAAAAACCAGGACAGTAAGCAAGTTGCTCTTGTCCCATCACGCCGAGGGAGCTAGTTCACATCATAACCACTATCCATCCCTTCCTTCTTCTTTCTTTCCTTTTCTTTTTGGCATTCTCTGTGTAAAAACAATAGCAGTTTCCACATTTTTTCTGGACAGCATTTTGGAACTCACTGCCTTCAACAAACTCGACCGTACCAGTTTAGTGCCCATCTTGTAGCTAGCAAGCACCGTGCTGCATCAGGGTGAAGATACAAATGTGCTTTCAAACCGGGAGCCTTGCAACTGGGGCTTCCTTTGCTGCAAGCCATGGAAAGAACCTGGAATTGCTTACCACTTCAACCAACCCCCTGTTTTTTTGGTGTTACTGACATGAGTAAGGGCTGGAGAAGCTGAGTTTTCCACTTTGGTGAAAGGACCACAGTAAGTGGAAGCAGAGTGAAGGCTCATCTCACCTGCTTCTGACAGCAGCTGGTGGTCGCTCCCCCTCTTTTCCTTGGCTTGGCTACCTGGTCCTCCCCTTTCCTGGCCGGTGCAGTGAGAGCTCCCCCTCCTGTTCCAGCCTAACCAATGTTAGACCTTGTCCTACTGGAAGCGTGGCCAGAGTGAAGAGAGCAGGTTCAAAGGCAGTCTCAGTGAGCTAGTTTTCCTGCAAGAAACTAGCACCAAAATTAATTCCCTGAGGAGGAAATAGTATAACCTTCCAATTAAAACCTATGTGAATATATTTCTTTGTTAAACATATATATATACGTGCACATGCACAGGTTTGTATACATACTCTGACACGTATATACTATATATATTGCGTATATACATATATATGCGCACACACACACATATAGCACTGCAAATCTTTAATGGTACTAATCTCATCACTATTTTAATTCCAAGTATAAAAGTCATTAGCTTCTACAAGCCCATCTAACTTCTGAAGCATCTAAGCTTCTGCATGTACCTGTACTGTGTTCAGCTGGAACAGTTCGTTTTAGCCTAAATGAATAGATTAGAGCGGTGTTTGCAAATTTAAAACAAAACAAGACAAAACAAAACAGGCTTTTCACTGGGTATATAAATATTTTAACTAACAATATGTATGTATTTAGGAGATTCAGCACCAAAGTCTACATCAGATAGGGCAATTAACCCATTACAGTTTTTCTAAGATATTAGATAAAACAAAATACATTTAGGAAATGCTTAATCAGACTTAAATTAAGCATTTGAGTGATAAAATAATCTCAGATAGCGATTTATTTCTAATGTTTTCTGCACGCTCAAAATGAAAGCATGAAGAGCAGCACAATTGCATATATCTTCTACCAAAAATAGCTGAAAAATACTATAGAAGAGTGCCTGCTGGGTTGGTTATAAAAGTAAAGTATAATCCATTAACTGCTAATTAGAAGCATCAGAAGCAGGCTTTGCTGCAATAAGAGCTGGCCCCTAAGTAGATGTTTCTGTAACCATTTAAAGGCACAGCGTTTCTCCAGTTGCTGAGAATGGAGCTTGGATGGTTTCAGCATAAAGGCCATGTGAAAAGAGACTATGGCACTTGGCCATGTTACCCAGCTGTTTTCTAAATATGATGACAGGTGCCATTTTTTCCATTTGATCGTGGAACGTAATACATCTTCAAACAAATTTTCCCCAACTAGTCTGGTACAGTTACATTTCAGAGATTCAAATATAAGAATGTTTTTTTTTTCTCTGACAGACACATATTGCAGAGTCTTTGGCAGATACTTCATTATCTGCCTTTTTCTCAAAGCTGATTTTTGTTATGTGTATTATTTTGCGTTTCACTGCTATTGGAGAAGGGAAAGAAAAAGTACTTGGGCAAAGTTTAATTCTGAAGGAATCTTAAAAAACAAAAAAAAAAAGGAAAAAACTACTATTTATAATTAGAATTAAGAAATTAGCCTTGCAATAAGGAAGGATTCTCTTCCTCTTTGTCCACTACTTCCTAAAGGATGAGAAGTACTCCCATAATTTCTCCTATTCTTTATCTGACTAACTACCTGGTCAAACCAAGCTCCTTTCCAACTCCTGAAGGCCAAAAAGGCCTTTTGATCCAGTTGCCTATCAAAACGCTTTAACGGGTCGGGGCAAAAAAAGGTGAAGCCAAAAGAAATGCCAGTACCACAGCTCCCTGCAGAAGCAGCCAAGACCCAGAAAGCAGCAATTATGGACATGAGCAACAAAGAGATGATGATGCCTTGAAATGAATGACAGGCTCCCAAACCCTATCCATGCTGGATGCGGAGCCAAAGGGAGCTCGGCTTCCTCCAGGGCTTGAGTGGCCTCAACCAGTGGATGATGACAGGATACAAGTCAGGCTGCATAACTTGAAGAATCAGGAAAAAAACAAGCAGATAACTAACTTCCCCTGTTAAGAAAAGGCACATAGCTAACATGAGGGGAAACAGCTCAGGTCAACATTTTGGGCTTTTCATCTACATGCATCAACCAGCTAGTAAACAAAGGAAGAAAGTTTGTGTGGGGCAGGAAATGAGGGCATTTAGTTTTTTTTCCTCTCTGCCCTATTTTCATTTACAAACACCGAAGAAACTTGTTTCTTTTAAAATGGTGAAACAGGGTCATCCATTCAGAAAAACTATGATGTTAAAGAATCTTCTTCTGAAGGTAAACATCTAAGAAACACTAAAACTATGTCTACAGTAGAAATAATAAAATGCAATTTAGCTTAAACCAGCGTCTTAAATATGTGTTAACCCTGGCAGCAGCTGTTACAAGGCAAATGAGTATATCTGTTTTCATTCTGTATGTAAGAAAACAACCATAAAATGCCCCAAAGCCGTGGAGGGAGTCAGTGTCAAAGACATGATTAGTAGTTCAGAAGTTATCTGATTCGGGTCACATGGTGTTCCAAAAACCATACCTAAATATAGCATGCAAGAGATCCGCACAAAGAGCAATCCCATCATGGGAGCACGCTAAACTCTCCACAAAATTAATTAGGGTTATTTTGAGGCAACCAAAGGAAAGCAAGGAGGGAAAAATCAGCCCTTGCCCTGACCAGTTCTGCAAGAGCAGATGTCACTGGTGTGGACAAGCCCCAGTTTGCAGCCCAGGCATGTAGGGAGATGCTTAGGTTCCTGGGGGAAACCCCACATGGCGCTAACATGGAAGGTGGGCGGAGGGCACGGTATGGCTGTATTAAGGAATATAGGTCCTTGGGGAAGAGGATGATCCTGCCGGTAAAGGGCCTGGCAGGTAACGTGGGCGTAAATACCCAGGCAGGAAGCCAATACTTGGGCTGCTGCTTGTAGCTGCTAACGGCATGCCTCTAACAGAGAAAATAAACACCTTTTTGGAAAGGGAAGGTCCATGTAAATGATACCCTCGGTGCAGACCAAGCCTCTGGGAAAAGCTAATGCTTCCCAAGGCAGAATGGAAAGAAAATTCCCTGCTGGAAGTTGTTACCTCTGAAATCCTCCATTAGGACTGCCCCTTACCAAGGAGGTGGATTTTCTCATGAAATGCAGCCTATACAGTTAATTCTAACAGTCTTCCCTACCTTTAGGCATCAGGAACAATCTTATGGAAAAGCATACAAAACATCCGCAAAAGGCAGCAGGAACAGGAGAAAGGGAGGAGTGTTCCTTGGGCCTCTCACATTTCTCCGTAAAGTGGGAATGCTGTTTCCTACATTTCCTGAACACCGAATTGCCATTTGGTTTCTGACCGCCACTAATTTACAAGCTGATTTCAGCAAGCTGCCCCGGTTCACAATTTGCCTATAAAACCTTTTAAAAAAAATTGTAACAGTCTGCTTATGAATGCCATGGCGAAGGTTTTAGGATGACCACAATGACTGATCACCTTTGCTCCTACGTACGGGGGAAACCCCGTCCTTCACTCAAGCATTAGAACAAGCAGGACCAACATTGATGTGACGTTGAAGGCCAAGGCAAAGCTGAAGCAGGGGCTATGGAGAGCAGGGGAGAGAGGAGGACAAAGCTGAGGAGAGGCGGCATTGTGAGGAGTGCTGCTGTCGGCGCGTAGAGAGCAGGCTCTCAAGCCCAAACTGCGTAGCAGGTGCTCCAGAAGGCAGGTAAGGAACAGTCTGAGCGCGTGTGGGACACAAACTGCACATTTCGGCTTGAACGCTTCGGGCCATTAGCAGGTGCTTCAGGCAGTCATCCAAATCAAAGTAAGAAAGTGGAAAGAGCCAAATGCTGGTTAAAGAGGTTTGCAAACGTGAAAATCCCAGCGTGGGCAGATAAAACGTTTCCCTGGTTGTGAGACAAGGCTAGTAAGAAAAGAAGAAACAAACAAAAAGCATATGCAATTTTTGTAAAAAAGGCAATGTTGGGGATTTTACTATCCTGTACTTAAGCCCCGAGATGCAAATGTGGGCTGGGATGCTGAGATCAGCAGTTACATGGCCTTGGGTGGTTAGAGACAAGACAGAAAAGAGCTGGCATTTGGGGAAAATAGAGGGCCCATTTGATAACGCTTCACTTGAGCGTAAGAGGGTTTCCCCTGTGGGTATTGTCCCAAAGAAAGCTCCAGGCAAGTTTAGACTGGTTCATTACCTGTCACATCCAGAAGGTGAGTCGGTTAATGATTACACTGGCTCCCTTTTGACTTCAGTTTCACGTGTTTTCAATCCGAGAACTGCGCTCTTATCAACTCAAATACCACTCATGACAAACAGAAATATGGAGGGAATCTGCTTTTCAGTTGCTCACAGTACTTCTATAGTTATTTTATTTACCAGGATTTCACTGGCGGTTTGCAAACCATATTTTTGTTAGCTAATACACAGCACTTACAACCTGTGTTGTGGGAGGTGTCACTTTTCTATATAGAAGTATAGGTCAGAGACCTGGCACTTGCTTTATTAGGATTAGTCTCCAAAGGGCACAATATTGGGGCCCTGAAGGTTTCCTTATAAAAGGTGAATATCTCCTTCCTCAAGGGTTAATTCCCTGGGGTCTCCTCAACCTGGAACAACACTACTTGGTTTAAGTTACCTTACACAAACATAACAAATAGGACTGGCTACTACAAACAGTTGTCGGTGCAGGCTAACTATATCGGCCAATGATAGTATATTTAAATCAGATGGTCACTTGAACATTATTGGTAAAGTTCTCCTCGCTGAGGGTTGCATCCTTTGCCAGGGGCTAGCAGGCTTGACAGAAGGAGAGAAACAAATTCCTTTCATCAGAGTAACATGAGTCAATATGTGGAAAGATACTTCCATCTGCTCTGTGTTTCTGGTGACATGACATTACCGTATAATTTGGTATACATTTCTAACAGAATAGATAAAACAAGATGGCTCGGCAAGCATCATTTATGTCCCACATCTATGTGAAGTTCTCTCAAACCATTTTCAACGTATGGCGCTATATGAGCAGCTAAGACTCACAATGGGAATGCTGGAGGGAAAAACACATTGCTGTGTATTTCAGAGAGTTATGGCACAGACAGACATCTATGGTGCGCTTCTAAAAAGAAACACATTATATTTCTCAAAGCACTCTCTGAAGAGGCACATTTGGTCAGCTACAGAAATCACCAAAGGAACCTGCCGTGTCCAGCAACTTGCAGACACACACAACTTACTAGAGGTAACTCATCAGTAGAGTGGCCTGTGCTGCTTCCGCAATAATTTTGTGTCCCTGTATGTTACCCTGGGCCTTTCATGGTCTGTGGGCAGCAAATCGGCTGAGCCAAAAGGGAAGGTTCCACCTGACTAGGCCAGTAGGAGCTATATTAAGCTTGTCTCAGCTGGAGGTCATTCTGCATATTTTGAAGGCTGCCTTCTTGCTAGTTGGTCAAGCAATCGGTGTCCAGAAATTAAGAACCTAATTCTTATAACACTCATAATATAGAGAACACTTCTGAAGTCCAGACCCTACATATGTAAATGTTTTAATTTCTAAAATGTTTGACTAAAGCCATTTCTTTCAGGGCCAAGCAGGCTCTTGGGTTTGTTAAGCAGTTGCTTCATGTCTCATTCCTAGTAGGCTGCTGGTATCCCTGCAGCCAAGAATTCATTTTCACAATTCCAAAACATTTTTTGATACTTCCTGACCAAATGGCTTTGCAGTGAAAAATGATTTCTGCCACCATCTGTTGTTACAAAGTTCGGAAGTGCTAGCATTTTCCTTCAAGAGGGAAGAAGTTGGGGAGGACGCATGGCCAATCCCAATGGAACAGATATTCTTTTCCTTACTGTCACTTTATAGGGAAGGCTTGGCCTATTTCTCAGCAGCTGTGAAATTGTCATCAGCAGGATTCTTTACAAAGCTTGGTGGCATATGGAATATATTGCTCACTTCTTAGTACTGTAAAAACAACCTTGCTGCATAACTGAGCTAGGCAAAGAAAGCAGGTGCTTGATAAAAAAATCCATCATGCATCAAGCCTCTACAGACTTTGTAGAAACTCTAGACAAGGATATTTTGGAGACAAGTATGTTTTCAAATTAACTAAATAATATTTTGGAGAAGCTCCTAGGCTTCAGAGGTGGGACAGTCTCTTAAAAACGAGCAGGTGAAATCACCGTATCACAGGAAAACAGCATATTCTGCCATTCACAAAGGCAACACTCACATTCCACACTGAAGGGAAGCGTCATATCCCCTCTGCGAAACACTAAAACTGCAAGGGTCCAGTCTCCATTTCTGATGCAATAGGAGACTATTTATTTAACATCAGTTTTAGGTCATCTCTTTCTGCCACAGCTTGGCCTTATTTTTACAGCTGCGGACTAGCCAAGAAGTAAATTAAACAAAATAATAATAATAATAAAAAAACTCCAAGGCATTCTGGTGACCATACACACTGAATTACAAATACAGGGCTAGAACTGCAGGAGTTCAAGTTCTCACTACAGAGGACACCCAAAGAGCAACAAGAGAGAAACAAGCTTGTTGAATTTCCTTGACTCTCCAGCACAAAGTATGACAGCATTTTCATACACTGCCAGAAAAAACCTAATAGAAGCTGTCAGAAAAGGGATTATGATGACAAGTAGTTAATGTCCCCACTGCTATATATGCCATGGTGAATCTCCACTCAGCTATCCACACGTATACGAGCACATACATATTCACGGTCATCTATGTCCTGCTGTATCTAGGAGAACAGCCACAGCAGGTGAAACCAAAGGGCCACTTAGGCTTACTGGCTTGTTTGGGACAGTGGCAAACAGCAGATGCTTAGTGAAGGTCATGGGGCAGGCATATAGTGACAATTCCCCAGACTGCTCTTCCCAACATCCATCTATTTGTGGCTCAGGCTTCCTTTAACAAAATACATGTGATTTTTCCACACTAGCAATCCACTTTTAGAAATATTCATTAGCAGTTACAGACACTGTTTCAGAGCAAGGGTCTTCAGCTACACGGGATGCTCCTTGTACTAAGCGAGCTACTTCATATCAATATGAAGAAATCAAGCCTGCTGCCCTCATCCCAGAGGAGAAGGCAAAACAAGTGTTTGGGCAGCACGTGCTGCTCCAACTGCTACACAGTTCTTCTGCGCATAGTCCAGCAGAGAAGAGGGGCCTGCTGCAGCCATTACATTGCACAGCAGGAAAGATCCTTCTGTGATGGTGGCGGCCTGAAAGTCTTGCCCTAGAGATTATGTTTTTAAACAGCACACATTCTAATAAAGCCATACATACAGATCTGTCATGGGTGGGGCTCTGCAACTAGCCATCAGTCTCCTGTCACTGTTCAGAGAGGGCAGAGCAGCCTTGTAGCAGAACGGGATAGGGTGCACATTGCAGGACGCTGAAGAAGTACCAGCTACGTGGACAATCACGGGACAGTGGGTACCTGTCACCTCCCCCCAGTAATGCACGGAGAGGGACAGTCCTCTTCCAGAGGCATACAAAAAAATAGTTGTTGTTCAGGGTTTGATAAGTTTGCTATTTATGCACCTCCTTATTGCACAAATAGCTGCTGCATCCTTTACCACCCAATAACATGTGATTACGCCAGAGAAAAGAGGCTGAAGGAAAGAGCCAGCGTGCAAGAACAAAAGGCTCTCCTAGCAGTTTCACACTCTATTCATACAATGCACAAACCAGAACATAATACAGACTAAAGCCTACTGTATAACTAAGCAGACTTAAAAAACACCTAGCTCTTTTATAATGGTTTTCATCCAGAAATCTCAAAATATTTTAAAGGTGTGCAGACTGGGGAAGTGCCAGAATGCAGCCCACTGCTCTTGACTCCCAGGCCTTTGCTCTTTCTGTTAGCTAGTCTAGCTACTGCTACATGCATAAGTAAAACTTCATGTAAGACGCAATCCTCCTTTCAGTTACAGTAGGAAAGCAGACAATAATCAAACTATAAATGCCTCTTCTCAAAACTTCTACTGTCTTCCACGTATAAAGGAAAAAATAGGCTTACCAATCATCAAGACAAAATAAAAATTATGGTGATAGAGGAAAAAAAGAGAAAACGACGAAGAGTTTGCTAGAAATAGGGAAAAGTTAATATTTTCCTCCAAAAGAGACAAGCTTGCAGAAATTATCACAGCAGTAGGGTTTCATAACAAAGTTCAAATGGCCAACATGGAACAAATAAAAATTTGGGAAGCTCAAAGTTTTACTTTCAGTGTGACCCGTCAAAATCAGTATGGAGAGCAAAGTGAGTCAATAAACCATACTGGTGTTCACCTGTATTCTCAAACCAGAAAACTACTCTGTCAACAAACAAGTTTCGATCCTTGCTACAAAAGTGGGAATCCACAGTAACACCTCAAAAGACAGCAGCTAATTCAGCTAAATTCCAGATTTACACCTATGAAGCCACATTTCTGATTTTTAAGTCTTTGTTGAACAAATTGTGTTTAGCATACATCAATGCCTGTTGGCTTCTGAACAAGGGAGGTAGCTAATATAAACTGTATTAAAAAGAATGCATGTCAAAGCTTTTCTTTTTTTCTTTTTTTTTTTTTAAGGTTTGCAATGGACATAGTATTGTTCAGAACAAAAAGGAAAATATCTACCAAAATTTTATCTCCATTCTCTCCAGTTAGAACTGCTGGCTAATGAGTGAGTTTGTGTAAACACAGTTCAAAGGAGACATAAATAGCATCTTCTTAAGCTAGTGATTTTCACCACAGGCTATCTAAAACAGGAGTTAAGAGTGGCCCTAAAACAGATCCCCTCTGTGTTCACCTAAATCCGTTTATTTTTGTTTTGCTCCATTTTAATGTATGTATACATCCTGCATTTTCAGCTTGTCTTTTCAGCCCACTCCCATCCTCCGCACTCCCGACCTGTCAGCCAGACTCCAGGGACGGGAATTAAAAATGACCACGTTTAAAATCTGTGCCTCTCTGCGTAACAGACTTTACAGAGGCAGAAAGACTAAAAAGCTGAAAAGTTCCCCACGGTCTTTGCCTATTAAAGTCCACAGCTTGCCAACAGCAGGCCATGTTTTAGTGTCAAAGAACAGGGCACCGGCTTGCATTTCTGTGCGGTGGGAAGTGCTGGGGCAATCCTGCCTCTTTACATTTCAGATCACACTGTTCGTGAAGAAAGTCAACAACACTGGGATGCTCAAAACCACCCTGTAGTATTACACGGAGGCTGCAAGATGCTTGCTGAGAAATAGCGCTGACACCAGAATACGGTCGATTCAGCTTGAGCAATAAAAAAAATTATTTTTGGTCAGCTCAGGCAGCATTTGGTTAAAATAGGATTAAATCCTCATCACGCTTGCTTAAAAATCATTTTACACCTATCCCATTAGGCTGTATCGTTCCCCGTCTTACAATATTTTCCACCATTAAAAAGAAAGGGGTAAGTTCCTCTTCATCAAATGAGCCAAGAGGCACGCAAAGTCCTTGAAAAGAGTAACGCAAGGAAATAGAAGGAAGGATTCGGTCAACTGGCAACCAAACAGAAGCCTTCTGCTATTTCCCACTGAGAAGTAACAGTATCTGGGCTATAGATATGTTTGTCAAACATATCTATAGCAGGGATAATTAAGTTAGTGCAGCAAACTAGGTGCATGCTTTGAAGTGTTCCTGCAGTTGCTATACTAACCTTTCTTTCACCTGGTAGGTTAAGCTCACCATCTCCTCACACATATTTGCAGACTCGTGACCTATCCTCTGTCCTCATTATCACATCGCTTCTGATAGCTGAACGTCTTGGAAATGATATTCAAAGGTTTTGTTATAAATAAAGGAGACTAACAGAAGCCTAAATACAGACCGCTGTCACAGAAGAATAACCGCCTGGAATTTCTTATGGCTTCTTTCTGTCAAGGAGTTCGCATACTTTACAAACGAACAAATATTCCTAACAAGGTAGGTATTACTATTTTTGCTTCTTCAAGGCCTCTTATGATTACCATCCAAAAGCTTGATCCACAGTTTCCTGTAACTGGAAAAACTGGGGGGAAAAAAAATAATTCTTGCCCTGCTTTGCAAAAAGCCCGGCAGATGTTTAAATTTCTATGCTGGTATTACTCAAAATAACAGAGTCAAAATATAAAATAGAACACTTTAAACCCCCTGTCTTTGGCAGTATTTTTTCATTCCGTAATATTCCTAGCAGCGATACCTTTCCTGTAAAGATCAAACGTAACGTGATGGTGAGGATTCTGCTGCAGTCTGTACTGGGGTTTCCATCACCAGTGAGGAGAGCACTGCGGGAGTATACAGAATCTACAATGAGAGACAGACTGATTCCCACTGATCTCAGCGAAGCCAACACTTTATCCTGTATGCTTTTCCATACAGCTGGAGCACGATTTCATATGCAAAGATCCTCACTTACCTACATCCTCCTACAAATCGGAGTTCTCCGCTGCCTGTTCTTCACCCAAATCAATCGGGGCCTAGTGCAAGCCTTACTTTTTCTACATTAGGTTTCTACGGCAAAAAAATATTATTACCTTTACTTAAATCGGTGTATTTCTAACTGGGCTAGGACCCTGCACACACAAGACAGTTTCAAGACAGTGACTTGTAGCCCAGTGGACTGGATTGGCACACGCATTCCTGAATTTCACTCCACACAGAAGTAATTGGCATTTACTCCTAAGCCCTCCTCTATTATACAATTTCTACTTATTTTGTTAGAGACACCTGGATTTTGAGTATTTATGGATCTGAGAAATCCTAGTTCAGACATGAGCACTATTGACAGAGCAAGTCACTGCTCTAACTGTCCTTGTAGTGTCCGTCCTGTGGGAACATACGGGCCTTCATTTCCCAGCAACATCAACAAGAGACATACATTTTAACCTATTCACTCAGCAAAAACAGGAAAAACACCCTCTTGCTGCATTTGATTGTTGTACCTTTGCCTTTATTTCCAAGTTAATCCTCAGTTGCAGCTATTGTCCCAGGTATTTAATTTCACAGGATGCTCTCTGACTGGCTGAAGTCATATCTCTATTTTATATGAGGGCAAAAAAATCTCACCTGTAGTCCTTTATCCGTACCCATAAAACAACCCATAAAAATGCCTTAAAAGAGTCAAGCAGCAGACTTACCTCCTGTACCTCAGCTGCTTGCAGAGAGACAAAGCAAATAAGCAGGACGAGGCTCGGAAGGTTGCCTCAAAAACAAGACATCTTGCTTTTACGACGGTTCGTGTCACCAGCGCTGACGTGGTGCCCGCAGCCTTTCCGGGAGCCGGGGACCCCAGTGCATGGACCCGTCGTCAGTACCGGGAAGCGATGGTGAGCAAGGGAGACCAAACCTCCTCCTACGTGCAAACTCAAGATTCAATTTTCTGCAAGGTTACCCCCAATAATTAAAAGGTTCTGTAATTTATCCTTAAAAGTTAGTCACGATGGGATCCATTGGAATCGATCTGTTATCTTTTACCTCCACATGTACCGTGCGTGTGCATACCGTATGTAATATGGTTTACCAGCTGAACGCTGGCAACATTTTCCACTAATTGCGAGAGTTACTAAACTGAACCTTAACTAAAATTAAGTTGACTATTAAAAGCTCAATGAGTAACCCAGCAAACGGAAGCGCTGTATATAGGATTTAGCAAGCACGCAAGTGATCTGGCAACCACCAAGGCACAATATTTGCTGAACTTCCTATACCTAAAATTGGTTCCATACAATAGTCATACGTTCATTATGTATGATGATTTAACACTCACGGTACCAGCTCCTTGCTGCAACTGGCCAGCAATGGGTTTCTTTATGTCACCTTACTATGCTATACCTACTTTGTGCTCGGTTTTCTCACTCTGTGTAACATATTAGTGTCCTCATTTAAGTCCAGGAGTAGCTCTTCTGCAATAAAAAGAGGTAAAACAGCAAGACAGGAACACTCACAAGACTACCCCTAACAAGTCTTATGAAACCATTGGTCCTTCAAATGCCACAGTGAGATTATGCGACAAATAATTCAAAAGTACAAATGAAATTATGAACACATGCTTAGGAGCCATTGTTTGTGTGTATTAAAATACTAAAATAAATGTGTAATAATTCAAGCATGCTATTCCGAGAGCACAAAGTTAGTGGATTGAAAGTTACAGGTTAATTTATAACATATGCTCTCCATTAAAATAACAGATCTCCCTGTATCAGTTTAAAAATACATGAATAATATTCTTAGCTATTAAGATGTCATTATCATAGATAGTTCTACAAATTTTAGCTACCTCAGTATAAACACAACTGGGCTTTGAAAGAAATACACATAGCACTTGTTATTACATGTTTATTCACTATATATACACTTTTTATGATTGCAGTTTCTAAATTTTTTTGGTGCTTGTATAGTTTCTAGGCTGCTATACCTCTATACAAATATGTTTTACGTTCTGTATTGTTGTTTTCAGGACTGTACATAAATCAAAAGCAGCAATAAATAATATTAAGGTTGCATGCAGTCCAGCTATCTTTGACAAATTAGAAAACTAGGGATTCCTGGAGAAAAAGTTCTCTTTTTCTGAAGGAAAAATAAATAAATGAATAAATAGACGAAAAACTTTTACCTGTTACTGTGGAGAAAAGGTAAAGGCAAATACCTGACAACTCTGGCATAAAAAGATGGAATGATTCAGGAAAAATTCTAACCGACTTCCTAAATACTGCGCCCTCAAAAAAAAAATCCAATATTCTAAAAAACAGAAGGTCAAAGTGAACATATGCAGAGTTACATGAAAGAGTTAAAGTTATTGATGAAAGACTATTTGCTGATAAGGATGTATCTATTTGAAATAGGATAGCATTTGGGACTACTCGTACAAAAGTCTACAGAAAACTGATAAATCAAGGAACTGAGCAGGATTTAAACAAACAACAGACATGGCTGAGAACACATGAAATGTCACGAGTACAGCTGAGAAATAAGTGATGGCACAGGACCACTTACTCAGCTACTAACAAGACATTATTTGCTTTGGCCTCCGCAGAGCGAGACAGCTATCAATCCAGCCACAGCTCCAGAAATTCTTGAGACTGAAGCCCTAAAAAAGTGATTCTTATTTCTGGGTGCGCACACAGAGCACCCCAACAAGCCTGGCTTTCAAAAGCCAAAACATCCACCATGTATCATAGAGTCAGATGAAACCTTAAGTCACTTCTTGCAGACGAGTTCTTTCCCCCAAAGTGCTTCCCCTCAAAACTACTGCTACAAAACACCAGGGCCTGGATTCTCCAAGAAAACCGCTAGAAGCAATAATAATTTCGCATCCCAGTACCAACGTTCAGGTGCTATGCCCATGCGATGGAACCCTCAGCCCTCTTAGTTAGCCCCATGCCTTGTGCAGTGCCAGCAAATTCACAAGTGGCCATCACTGAGCAGAGAACAGTCCAAGACTGCCAGTAGGAGACGATGAAGGCCACACACAGCTAGCTGAAGTCCCACTTCTTCTCTAGGACCTATGTGTTTAAGCAGTGATACTCAAATTTCTTAGTTTTGATATCTTTTTCAAGGCTCCCAGGCTGTTCCTGAACCTACTGGAGTGTCCTTTCCTTCAAGGACACAGCTGGAGAAAGTGAGATACATCACACATAGCCACCATTTTGCAAGAGAAGCTTGTGCTTTCTGAAGTCTGTTGGGACGTGGGGGGAAAGACAGGAGCAGAGAGGCTCAGCTTTGTCAGGATGGAAGTGCTTGAGAACATCCAAAGCAGATCTTTGGCCACCTGGGAAAGCTGGATATTGAAAACGTAGGCACTTACACAGGTTAGGCAACTTCTAAGGTTAGGTGGCAGTTCAGTAGGGATATTGAGGATCTCAGTTTGGGCTTTCAATGCCTAAATCCCACTTAAGTCCCACCTAAGGCATCTAATCCTTTTGTGGATCTGGGCCTAAAGCCTTGCCAGGAAGGAGAGAGTCTATGCATGCAAAAGCTGATGGTCAGTGACAGTCTGGTTCTGTTAAAACTAAAAAAACACAGAGAACGACCTTATTTTGTACAAAGGAATAATGCAGAATAATCAAAGTCGCGTTCTAGTCACCGAAAGTTAATGGAAAGTTAATGCAGCTGATAGAGATCACAGTCCTGTCTTTAGACCTCATGACAGTTTTGCTGACCTGGAGAACATTATAACCCATAAATCATGGGTCTTCAACAGCCCATAGGAAGAAGTACATTTGAAAATCTTCAAAAGACAAAATTACTATAGAAGCCCTCAAAAAAACTTCACATACCAACACCAGCTAAGAGGTAAAACTAGAAAGGAACAGAAATTTATAAAACGCTGTACTACTTACATAGAGTTAATAATTCAAAGAATAACACTCTGTCATTCAGTGACCAACTAGTTTGCCATGCTCCATGAAATTAAGTAGTTTCAGTCCAGTTCCTGATAGCCAGGAGTCTACCTGACAAAGGTACCGATTTATTTCTCACTTACCTGCAGTGCCGCTGGCTGTCTCAGCGATGAAGCAAAGTGTGAGCAGACCCGGATACTGGTTTACCCTATATTCCCTACACTTAGTACCTTGGGGCTTTTTTTGCCCCGTTTTTTTTTTAAAAGGTGCCTGTACTTAAACAACTTGAATTTAGTTGACAGTTGATATACTGCCGATATGGTATATTCATATACAAAAAGTATGGTCTTTGCATAAAAGTAGTATCATAAATCAACAATCATAAAATACAAGTTTTTGTTATTATTCCATATTACTGTGTTTACAAGAGAGATATCATTAATTATTACTAATTATTTTATGGGTAAATATTTCTGCCGGTCCCCAGGTATGCACTGCAACATTTGCCTGACTGCACACACTGAGATTTCTGCATGGGTAAAACACGGAGGGCTCCATTTTGGGGTTTCAAATACACCTTCACAGAGCTCTGCATCAAATGAGAATTCTCGTCTAAGTCTCCTGCAGCTGCCCATCAACCAGCACCTGAACTTTATAAACTGGGAGAGAAACAAGGGGACTTGCCTCCCAGTTCTTCCTATCTGCAGATAAGCAAAGAGTTCTGGCAGCTCACCCACTATCTCCTGCAAGTTTTGCATTGCAAAATACAGGAGAGTAGACAAGCATGTACGTCACAGATCGTAAAGATGCCAAAGGTACTTTGAGCAAAGGAAAATCGCCCATTGTCCCGTGGTGCACTCCTTCCTTCCTGAACAATGCATTAGCTCTCCATAGTGAAACTTGGTTTCTTCTTCTGCCAGGCACAATGTCCCCCATCTGGTTTTCAAGGGATGTAGGAATTACCAATGCTTCATAATGAGCTCATGGTAAGGGGGCCAGTGTGGTTTCCCCAATTTACTTGGATATTGGTTTTGAGTCTCACTGTGGTTTCACCTGCATTTTACTTCCAGTTCTGTATTCTTCCCAGGATATGTACGCAAAGTCAAGACATATCTTTTCTGTCCAGCCACATTTGCCCTTTTGGCAAAATGTTAATAAACTTATAAGTCTGATTTACAGGAGTACTTCAATACACTCTTAGCACTGACACAGACAAGCAACAGAAAACATTTTGCAATTTGGCATATTTTTTCCCCAAATACTCCTGTTTAAGTGCTTTCCTTTTACTTCTGGAAAGTATTTATTTTCAGCAGAAGCCAGTCTATTTTTGCCTGCTGTTAATCTATGTATAAGCTAAATCTTACCTTTCCGATTCACACAAGCAATCGCCCCCTCCGTCTGGCAAGGCAGCTCAGAAGAATAAGGAAAGCTGGATTTGTCCTGTAGCTACCTATACATTTTAGTTGCAACCTGTGCGTGACAGAGACTGCTCAGCTGTAACAGATTGATGAGAAATTGTTTGAAATACTTCTGGTTGAAAAATATATAAATCATAATTACTGATAAAACAACATAGATGTATGTGACATCTATGAAATATAGAAATAACCTAGAAATATAGAAATAGCCAAAGTTCCAGTCTAGGAGTCTTATAATCTAATTTTTCCAAATACTGTAACTGTTACACGTAAATACACAAAACAGTAAGTCAGTATACTGCAAGGTGACAATGCCGTCTACAGAACAGTAAGGGTTAATTTTTTTGGAGAGGTTTAGGGGGCCACGGAAGTTGCTAATTTAGATTCACACTGATTTGAATTGTTCCATTAAACAATGCGCAAAGTTATTTTTGTTTGCATTTCTTACTGACTACTATTCCCGTTCCAGGTTCCTCCTTACAGAGCACAAACAGCACAGGCACAGCAGGGAAGTAGCACCCAGGAACAAATTAAGGAAGAAGCATTAGTGGAATGCAGCAGGCTTGGGGGAGAGACCCATTTACGCAGAGAAAGCGCTTAAGCAGGGACATTTGTGCCTGCGTCTACGTGTACGTAGAGAGGTTTGGTGAGCGCATGCCCAGGGAGGAGGATTTGGTTATGGTTAGAATTTGTGAGTGACAGCCATGTGACAGCTGGGAGTCAGCAAAGATTTTGTAGGGATGGAAATTCCTGAGATAGGACACACGGCTGCTCATGCGATCTGCATGTGCCTATCATCATGCTGTATTATAAGAGCTGACACTATGGTTTACCAGTTCTCCAAAAGAGAGGCTATAAATTAGGAAGAGGATTTGAGGAATGGTGTATGAGAAATGAAAGTCATAACATTTAAAAATGAAGGGATAAATATAACTTGTTTTCATGTTATTGAAAGAAGCAAATAAAAATCTCTAACTGAGCGACACAACACTACTAAAACTCGCATTTCCATTATTTATCTTTAGTGACAAGTTTGTTATTTCCTTAGAATCTAATTATTTTTTTTTCGTACTAACTTACCTAGAACGGCCTTGATCCTGCAAACACAAATACTTAATTTTAAGAACGTGAATAATCCCACTGGCTAGAGTTATTCCTACATTTTCAGGATCAGGGCCTAAGTCACAACGTGCAATTAAGCAGAGGCATTTCCAAAGAACTGCTTCATTTTCCCTTCTGGGGGTCTTACGCAAACGTGAAGCCAGCGGAGACATGCAATTTAAATCAAACCTGAAAAACTGAAATACTTTCCCTTTAACACTGAATTCAAGCCGATACAGTATCACATGACCTTTACCGTAATTTCTATTAAAATCATTTCATGTCTGGTTGCTTCTGCTATCCTGGCTCATTTGTATTGTTTACAACAAGTCATTGCTCTCGACAGTTAGTGGTGGCTGAATCCATGGTTACCAGTTTTTACATTCACTGGTTAAATGGAATGCAGCTCTTCGGTGGGGTTTCATGGAGAAAGCTCTTAAGAAACCACAATCCAGCTATCAATCAGGCTAACCTGGGAGAAATTAATCCGATAAACAGAGGTATCGCTACGTATGAAAAATTTATTGAAAGGGAGCTCAAGGCTTTTATTAGTTGCAGTCGCAAAAGTGGACACGTTTGGATCAGACTTAGTGCACGGAAGACTTAGGTTATGTGGTCTACATCTGACATTCATCCATGTTGTGCCTTCTCTGGCGCTCACTGCTAATAAAACTATACTGTTTAAGGCTTTAAAAAAAAAATAAATCTCAAACACTTATTTTACCAGAAATGTGTTCAGAATATAAATAGTGCTTAAATACAGGTTTAACCAGACTGCAGTCCCGGCAAAGTAACTTAAACAGACACAGACAAGATAGTAAAACACAAAACAGACAGCCTTGAGTAGAATTCAATTAAGACAAAAACCACCCCAAACAGTGCAATGTTGTTAACGACTAAATTAAGCCTGCAAACAAATATATTTTATTGCTACCTAAGAACAATGCGCATTAATTCCGTTTGCCCTGTTATTTATAGTTTGGCGTAGGGTGGGGTTGCCAAAATCAAAAAGCAAAGCAAAAACTTATTTGCAAGATGGACCCCCAAATGCTTTAAAATGCCTAAAAACATAAGAAAAGTTCTCTATAGTTTGATGGTTACAATAATTGTCCCACAAGCTACATGAGAGCAACAAATAGTTAAATCAAACATATTACTACTAGCTCATCTACTGCAAAGTCACTGTATCAGAAGCCCGAATTGATTTGTTTCCTCAGAACAAATTGAAAATGAATGTAACATAACATCCGAAAAAAAAAAAATACAAAAAAATCCCTCCTGCCCTGCTAATCGGATATCGTATAATGGTTGATTGCAGCTTTGCACCGTGCTATTGTTGCCTATATCATACATACTTACAGGTTCTGGGTTCTTCCAAGAGTTTGGTGCAGTTTCAAGGACAAATGTCTTAAGGAAGTCTTTCTACTGTGCAGCAGTGATCCTAGCTCTGATCTCATTACATGAGCAAAGTGCTACAGCTGACAATATAAAGGAAACTTCCTGTGTGAAGAAGAAATCTTGGAAAGTCTCAGGGTTAAAAAGGCTGCTTAAATGTGCTGCTTGATTTGCTCCCTAGTTGTGTATACACAGTAGCAGCTGATCTCTGTTTGCAGCCCTGCAGAAAGAAACCTTTGCTGAAAACCAATGGCATCACATTTCAGTGGAGCTACTGCCAGGCTCTGGAGAGCAAAGCAACCTTTGACAACTTCACCCAGTTCGAATCACCGGCGTTTGCTGCATGTCCTGCAGGACTTTTGAAACCGTGTATTTACTGTATTATTTTTATTAACGCCGCTCTGAAAGCCTGCATCCTAGGCAGTCGTGACACACGCAGGAGTCTCCCGCGCTGCAATAGGAGGCTTTGACTGTGTCACGACTGTGAACTGCAGAATTTGCCACAATATATTTTGCTTTGTCTTGATTGTGGCGTTTGCAGATGAGAAGCTGTTAGCTGTGCCCAAAAGCATTTTCTGCCTTAGAATTGCTAAATTAAGTGCAATAGGCATCCTGTTTATCCTAAATTCAGCCTGAGCCTGCCTTGCATCACTCACACACTTCTCAGTGCTTTTTTTTCTGATACAGAGTACAAGTCAAAAGATTTTGGGAGTGGGAGGGGGCTGATTCTTTCACGTAGTATCTTAGCTAGAGCCTTTTAGCATGGTCCCCATTGGACTAAAACCGTGGAGCGCAACATCCCAAATTCAGCAAAGTTCGGACCAAAGTCCCAGCGTAACTCCAAATATCTGTTAGTGCCCCCTTAGCTCCTGCTTCCGCCCTCCAGAACCAAGCAGGGATGGGCAGAACCTGCATCAGCTTCTGCGGTTCTTACTGCTGTTCAAGTAAACTAATAAGACCAGAAAAGCAACATTTAAAAAGAATACCTCTGCTAGCACTATTTCAACTCTTAAACTGGGAGGCAATACTCCGAACACATCCTTACATTTGATGTGAAAAGAATTGTCAATAATTAATTTGGATTTAGTTGTTTCACCACTTAGCCCAGGGTGATTCTCCAAAGAGTCACTGGGACCATACATTCCCCCAGCACGCGGTCAGAGCGTGACCGTAGAGCTTACACATTGCTTTCCAAACGGGACCTACTGCTCTCTCCAGTATAACCAGCAAACCTCAGAAACAAAACTTAGAAGAGATCCTTTTAAAAGTGCACCATTGCAGAGTTTGGTTAGGAGGAGTTAAGGGCTTTTTTCTGGGCATTTGTAAGAGATTATTCACCACCCTCTTTTCCCCTCAGGCACTCTGACTATTCTAGCTACTAGTATATTGCGTGTTATTTCTTTAATATTTTGAACTTTATTCCAAAGGGCAGAAACCAAAACTGACAGTACATGAAGACAGCATGCTCGATGATTCAAAGAGCAAAATAATTGAGATCCTGTGCATACACAACATCCGAGTGTGCGTACGCACGTTGCACACGTGCACACACACACACTCACGAGCACAAACAAGTATAAGGGTTTGTGGCCTAATTTTCAGAGATACTCATAGTTCACGTCCCCACCTCCCTTTGACTAAAAAAAAAGTAACAAAGTAAAACACTAAAAATAATTTTTAGAAAAGGTAGGCACCGTTTATAGCAGGGTAACCATACTGATTCAACGTGCACTTCCATCCAAACTTGCCTCTCTCCTTTGGGACACAGATCCTGTCCACCCCTGGACCGTGTCACACCAAGAAATGAAAGCATGTGGTGGCACCAGCAGGATTAATCTTGCTTTCCTCCCTGGAGAGACAAACAAGGCAGGGAATCGAAATCCTGGCTACGAGGCTGGGCTCACTGACTGCGGGCATTACCTCCGACACATCACCTCACCTTTCCATGCCTAAACTGGTACCATCCCATTTAATGCGTGTTGCAAAAAGCACAGCTTCTGAGCCTCCGTTGCTCAAGCTGTGAGACGGGCATTGCGTGTCGAAGGGTAAAGGACTAAAACCTGAGGTTGTGCGTCCAGCTCCCAGCTGTGCCGTAAGAAGGACCGTGACCTTGGACCGCCTGCTCTCTGTGCTCCAGTGCCCAGCCTGCTGCCCAGACCCTGCATACCTCCCTCTCAACCCTCGTCCACCTGGTCCCTGAAATACGGCAGGAGAGGGTTTTTATCTGTTAGAAATCCAGCAAGAAATCCAGCACAGAGTAAAACAAGCTCTTTTTGTCAGGTGGAACTCAAGACGTTAATTTAAGACAAGTACCCTGTGGAAGCAGGAATTTCAGTGAATGAAGTTTCTTCCTCGAGAGCCTCTAAATACCCAAGTGCCTGCGCAGAAAGGCTGAGACTCCTGAATGCAGCACAAAAGCAGTAATCCAACTGGATTCAGCAGTCCTACCCCACACAGCCCAGCTGGCAATTGTCAAGGCTGGAGGACGTCCGCTCTGGGTTAGACTCCACTCCTTCTTACCTCTCCTCTATAGTCATGTCCCACCCGACACAGCTGGGTCAATACAGATACAGGGACGCAGCTCCTTCAGCTCCCTTCTTTTGTAAAAGCATACACGGATCCCGACCACGGGACACACAGGAATTCCCAAACCTTTCTCTTCCCAGTCTTCCCAGCTATACCTCAACCTGCGACACTCTGTCTTCCCCTTTCTCTCTTTTCTGATATTCTCATTAAATTTTGTTTTCACAGCGTTGTATTCGGCAGGGAGCACAATTCAAAGTCCATTTTCCAACCTTCAGAGGACAGGGTAAAGTGGCCTGGCTACTAAGGAGAGGCTGCAAAAAATGCCTGGAGAGGAGGAAGAGCTATGCAAGAAATGAAGAAGGGGAAGGTGACCCTGAGCTTAGGCAATGTCAGAAGCTGTACGTCTCCATCCCTCCTCCACCTGTCCCCAGTGGAAAGGATGACCCTTGGAAACCAACCCCCCTGCCTGCTCTTCTGAAGTCTAAGCTAGTACTGGTGCCCAAGATGGGCCATGCTTTGCCTTCCTGATGTCCATCAGTTGTAACAATTTAGAAAGTTTCTTGTTTAATTCATGGAGGTCTTAAAATTTGAAGACGTCATCAAGAGGCTAATACTACAAACAAGTAAAACAGCAAATTCTCAGTTTTAGCATCAGTCTCAGGATATTAGTTGTATATTTTAAAACGCTGTTTCCGGGAGTCAAGTAATAAGAGACCAGCGTTCTCTTTTAAAAAGAGATTTCTGTCTCTCATAATAAAAGAGGAATGATTGAAACTATCCACATTAAAACAGAAGTCCAGCAGAAGCACAGTGACCCTTTTAAAAGTCACACTTTTTAACTAGTCTCAAAATTTTCAATAAGCAGTATTGGGTTTAATTATCAATCTCTGAACCCGACAGGAATACAGGGAGTAATGAGAGCTACACCTGAAAGCACCTGGAAGGCCAGACTCCCAAGAAACACATCCTACCTGTTTTATTCAGGCACTTAGGCTTTTGCTTAAATATTAAGTCCGAAACTGTTCATTTAGACCTGTCTGATCTCTGCACAGATCCTGAACTTGTCCTATGCCCAGCCTATCCATATACATATTAACTGTGACTACTGGATTTTCTTTTTAGCATTTTAATGCATTTGGGTCCTCGTCAATGTATGGAACACCTTCCTCATCCTCACATACTGAGCAGTTACGCTTTCCTCATTGAAATTCCTCCATAAAAGTCACTTCTCCCTTTTAATCTATTAAGACTTTAAACCAAAACCAACACAATCATCAAGAAATTTGTATACCTAAGTTAGTTGTTGTTCCCATCAGCAGCTCTGCACTACCTTATCATTGAGGATTCTCTTTCCTGGTGAATTTATTATGCTTACATTTTGTGCAATGTGTTCAATTAAAATTGTTTGGTTTTTCATAAAATTCTTGTCTTTTGTTTGCTCTCTAAAGTATCCAGCACGCTTTGAAACCAATATAGGTGATAATATAGATGTAAATATTGCCATGGCGGCATCACAATAAATTTGATGTTTGGAATAATTCATTCAGGGTGTCTAGATCCAATTTAAATTCTTTCTCAATTTTAACCGAGGCTTCATAACCAGATGAACTTAAACCAAGGTGTACGACTTCATGCTACACTGGTAATCCACCCTAACTAGGAAATAAATTTTCAGTGATTAAGTTGAATTGTTCGTACAAAACGCCAGCTTCAGCTTTTCACCCATACGAAATAGCTTGGAAAATATATACTGCATGTGTTTATTATAGCTACAGTTGCTATGAACATCTATAACTCTCCAACAATTTCTCTGATTTATGTTCAAAAACATACAGGGCATGAAATGATGCCTGCAACCTTACATTTCCCTCAAGAACATTGTGGAGAGAAGATATATTCCAAAACATCATGTTAGGTTCCTTGTTATGTCTCCTTTTTAAAATAAATGTATGATAATCAATTACACATGCTTCAAAGCAACTGCCACTAGATTCCCCAACAGAAAAGCTGTTTGAGAAAAGTTCCATTTTCTTTCCCCTAATGGTTGAGTTATAATAGGAGATCTTGCTCAGATATTAAAGGAAAAAAATTGTATTATAAAGGATAGGCCCTGCTCAACTTGCATATGCATGCGCAGGTTTGTGCTTGCCTAGACTTGACTTAGAACAAGGTTTTCAGAGAAGTAACATCTCCACCGATCAACATGGTAACAAAAGCATGTGTGTGTGAAGATCTTGCACCTAATCTCCTTGTTATATATGCTTGTAGTAATCCAACTGATGTCAAGAGAATGACACAGATGATAAGTTAATGTATCAGGCTCAACTTTCCTTTCAACCTCAATATGCAAAACATTCATTTAAGAAGTCCACCCAGCTGTAGCTTCCAGCAGAAACAGAAACCTGCAGATGTTTATAGGAATATCAATTAAGCTGAACGGGAGCTCTGCCATTAACACTGCTGCATGTATGATCGGACTTTGCAGACCTGCCTGAACTCCACGCGGAGACTGAAGTGCATGTTTTCTCCAGGGTATTGAGGCCGATGGGTTATATGCCATTAACAGGTGAGCATAATATGGACAGGGACAAGGGCAGCATCCCCGGGCTGCACCCTTGCCCATGAAGGGGAGACTGGAGCAGCCGGCACCCAGCACAGGAAAGGCCAGGAGCTTTTGTCTCCCCTGCACCAGGTAGTTTGTGCTGCCTGCACCCCAAACAGGGAGCTCCCGGTCCCTGCATCCTGGGCTTTTAATGCCTTGGGTTATGCCGCAAGCTAGACAGCTGGCAAACAAAATAGCAAACGGGACTGGATGGGACGAGGCCCTCTAAGGAGGACTGGCACCTATTGGCACTGAGTTTCAAGCAAACGTGGAGTAAGCTGGATCTGAGACTTGTTTCAAATAAATCGACAGCCCTGTTCATCCCTGCAAGTGTGTGAAATCTGTGTGCCAAATCTAGAAAGAGGAATAAATTCACTCATTCCACCCAGTTGTGGTTTTTTCCTGTCTCCCTTTGAATCAGACCGTCAAAGAATGAAAATTCACAGGAGAGGAAATATTGGATTGCACTCTTTTTGGACTGCAGCGCTATTTTATCTGTTACTAATGAAGCCTTGGAGAAGGAAGGGAGATTACTGGATGTGCGTGCCTATTGCCCATGCAGCCCCAGCTAGATAGCATCAACAGTTGTTCTCCTATTTTCACAGTGGGAAATAAGCAGGTACTAGCTGTATAGGAATAATCAGGAGGAATCTAGGTCAGAATCAAAGCAAGACTCTGTCCGTTTGACAAAACTCACATGCAAACACAACACTCACGTAAAAACAAAGAACTTACTTGTAACAGTTCTCTCTCTTAAAGTTGCTAAACAAGTGTGCAAACATTGGCCTACCTTGAGTAAAAGACACTATTCCTTTCCTGTGACTTTTGAAAAGGCATTCGGAATCAATATAAAATTGCAATATTAGGAAATGTTATAATCATTATTTCAAAAAGGCAGACTTGAAAGGGTCTCTTGTTCATGGGTAAATCTTCAGTTAGTTTTTCTAGTACCGGTGGTTCAATCGAAAGCTTCACCAACTGCCCCCTGGAGAAAACTGAAGATCTGCATTTAAATGGAGATATAGTATTTCCAAACGCACGGTACCTGCAAGGCAGATACTGTCAAGGTTTCTTAGTGAGTGGATCTCAAATTGTATTAGGTACATTTCAGTGCTGTAACTATCCCCATTTCGTAGGACTGGGGCTATTTCCATATCATTTTTCTGTGTGCATGCTTTGCAATATTTGTCCTGATAAGCCAAAATTAAACCCCCATCCGCAACAAAGCCCTCACATACCAACAACAAGGAATTACAACCTCATGTATAATTTTCTGATATGCACGATGAAGACTATATTAGATAGCTTGACTAGAAATCTTAAATAATTGAAAACTCTGATGACTTAATAGAGTAGTAAGCTTGGTTTACAATGCAGCCAATTTAGAGCCATAAAAACACTGTGTAAAATTTTTATCTTGTGGTTGACCATTACGTATCCTATTTATTATTCCAAAGTATTTCAACAGCATTTTTCTTCGTCAGTGTGGCTGCTGGCATTTAGCACCCACTCGCTAAACGCACGTGATTTTCCTGGAACAGCTTTAGGAAAAGAAAACAAAAAAATAACACATCGCTATAAAACTGATCCTTGTTACAATATGCATCGTTTCACATTCTGACTTGAACCGACTTCATGTGCTGCAAAATATGTTCAAAACCACCAAGACTTAAATATAATAAATCAAAGCTGTATACGTGAAGTTAAAAAGACTGGTGTAACTACCGATCCCGACACATCAGAGAACCCAAAAAAAAATAAAAATCAAACCTCATGAATACTTTGTTGCTAATGTACTTGAGTTCAAAGAGCAGGGTTCCTCTTAGGAAAACATCTTAATTTTCATATCAGAAAATCGTCCTAACCTTCCAGAAAAGTTTTTGCGAGTATGCAAGGAAGGCAGAGAGGTTTAAAGCGCAAAAGACACTTGTGATGAGTTTCAGACACGCAGGCATTAGTCCAGGCAGCCTCTCACTGAAATTCAGGTTGCAATTGAAACGTCCCTGTAAACAAGGTTACTGCGAACGGCCCAAGATATCCTTCTCAGCAACACCTTCGCCAGGAGCCCTTCAGCTGTCTACTTAGTTTGTTATACCTTATCTCGCAGCCCTGACATCCTAATGCTGATTCAAATTCAGGATTCAAAATGAAAGATGAAATATCTCTAAGATCACTTAATATTGAAATACCGTTGCAGTAATAAGTGGTGCCAGGCTTGAGATAGGGATGTAGTACTCTAGTGGTAACCTTTTAATTTCTGACAAAGTACTGTGGAGTAACTGTGATACTGCACACACAGTTAATGCAATCAATTTGTTTTCCTTATTTTAATACTGAGCACACTGAATGTCGTGTTTACCTTCTGCCCCCGTCACATTTTAAATTGTAAAGTCCTCTAAAAGGAGACCTGCCAGGTTCCCGTACAGACACGAAACCCCTCACACCACGGACCCTCCCCCTCTCCGGCATGCAGAACCATGGCTACCTTGATGCTCTCAAGACAAGGAAGATCATAACCACATGAGTCGCTTCGTCATTCTAAGTCTTTGGCTATTTTCAGTGGAAATGCAACGCACGCACCATGTATAATCTAATGTAGGTTATATTGTAAACTACTCCGGTTCCGAAAGTGACGGTAGGTATCCTACACCAGAACATTTTGTCCTCTGAAATAAAACAGGGAAGTAATGCCAAAATGTATCGGGCAAGTTTTACACTATGTATTTGAGACAGGGTGGCTAATAAATGCTTGAAACTTTGGTGGTTTTATACAAAGGGCATTCAGATTTTCCTCCCGGCCACAAAAGAAGATAGGTTGAAGTGTGTGGGGGAGGTCATCTGTTTTTCTGTTGGGTTATGTTTGCTGTTAGAGTCTCCTTAATAGTATGAAAAGACAGGATTGGAGGGAGGGGGGTGTTAGAGAGGGGGTGTTGGGGAGGGGAGGAGAATTACGGGAGAGAAACCCAAGCTGCTCAGCGCCTGCCTTCCCACACTACCATTCACCTTCATTTTCCTCTCCTTTATATTCTACTCATTTTTACTTGCCTCCCCCATTATTTAGTCATCTCCTAAATGCAGTCCTCTCTTCTTTGCTATCACGAGAAACATATTAACTAGACCAAGTCCTCGGAGCACTTCCCCTGCAGCACTTCAAAATATACCTCCAGACCACTCGCTCCTTCATAGCATTAATGCCCAGGGGGAAATAAAAAAAAAAAAAAAAAAAAAATCAGGAAAAACTAAAATTTCCTCACAGCCGGGTCACATCCAGACCCCCACACGCCACCACTTCTCTAACCTCCCCCCCCCCGCCGGAGCTGGGAGGGTGAAGTATCAGGAGGGGCAGACACTACATTGACTTTCCACACTTTCCTTCACCCCTCCTGGTTTCGGGTGCGAGCGGCCCCCCCTGCCTTTGTGTGTGCGTGTCCCCTCTGCGGGTCCTGACACCGCGGCACAACGCGGAGCAACGCGCGTCCCGCCTGGCACGGCCACGCCGGGGGCGGCGATACGGGGACACCCCGCAGCAGCAATGCGTGTCCCCCCCCCTTCCCCGGCCCGGCGTGCGGGGCTCCCGCCGGGCCTGCTCGGCTCCCGCCAGCCGCTCGCAGAAGTGTTTCAGGAAGGAGAGGGCGGCGGGGGAGGAACGGGGGCGAGGACGGACCCCCCCCGCCGGCCTCTCCCCGCTGGGGCGGGCGGGCCCCGCCGCTGCCCGGGCCGCGCCGCAGCCGGGACACTTCGGGGTTCCCGAAAGGGCACCCCGGGGAGAGGCAGGGCGATGCGGGCAGCTGTCGCGATAATCACACGCGCCCCGGCACCGGCTTTGAGAGTCCGCTCCCCCTTGCCCGCTCGCAACCGCCAGAGCCACCCCGGGACCCCGGCCCCAAACTCTTGCTGGCTAAAGCCTCGTCACTTCCCCGGCACTCCTGACCCTGGGCAAGGGGGGGGGCACACAAAACCTGCTGGGGCAGGATCTGTCAGCGGGAAAAAAATAATCCTTTCCCCCCTTACCCGTCACCCCCCCCACACCCCCCCCCCCCCCCGGCCCAATAATTTTAAATAATTGTCCGAGTGACGAGAACCACTAAACCCCGGGTGGCCGTTGCTGTTGTGCGGCTTTTTACGAAGCTGATTTTGCGGGGGCGGAGGGGGGGGGGAATGACTCTGAGCAAGTGCAATTGGCAAGGTCTGAAGGTGGAATGGGGGGGGGGGGGGGAGGGGGGGAAGCGCTTCTGGCAGCGGCTCGTCTCCAAGCAAAAAACATGCCCCCGATGCAATGTCAGCTCGCAGAGGTGCGGGGTGGGGAGGGGGGGGCTCGGCGTTACCTGGTCAGCTCAGAACCGCAGGCAGGTTAATCAGGTGAGTCGTCGGGGATTTTAAAGAAGCCGAAGCCGGTTTCTTTGCTAGGAAAGTCTACAACACCATGCAGGGACATTGCAAAATCTTTACACACGCCTCCTTTAACTGGGCTCCCGCGACCTCCGCCGGCGAGGGGGGAGCCGCCAGCGGGCGGCAGGCCGGGCGGCGGGGCGGCGGCGGGGCGGGGGGCGCGGGGGACGGCAGCGGCGGCGGGACGGGCCCGGCGGGCGGGCGGCGGCGGCGAGCGGGCGGCCGGCGGGCCCGGGCCCGGCTTCCCCGTCCCCGTCGGCGTCGCCGGGCCTCCCTGCCGCCTTGGTAGCGCCGGTCCGCACTCGGCCTGACCCGGGACGTCACGCCGCCTGTCTGTTTTCTCAATGATAACTTGGCAGGAGAAGGGGGAAGCGGCCGGGTTTTTCCTGGGCTCGTTACCGGGTACGTGCACGTTTCTTTTGCATGCGGGTGGTGGGTTTTATTTTTTTATTTTTTTATCTCTCTCTCTATTTTTTTTTTTTTTTTTCCTAAAGCGAAATAATAAAGCGCCGGGACAGGAAATCCGGGGCGCGGCGGGGGCTGCCGCCCCGCGATGGTGGCGGCCGCTCGCCGGCGGGCGCGGGGGAGCGCGGCCGAGGGGAGCAGGCATGCGTTCATCTTTTTGTCTTTCATTTTACCTTCAGGGTGACATTCAGTGCCGGGCGAGCCTCGCCGGTCACCGCCAACTCCCACCTGGAAAGGAAAAAAAAAAAAACCAAAAACCAAACAAAACCCCCCAAACCGTAGCGATAAGCGAGGGGAGGCGGGGGGGGGGGTGCGTGTGCCCCCTTCCCCGGCAGCCGGGATGCGGCGGGCGGCCGGGTCCTCCGGCGGCGGACGGGACACCTCGCCCAGGGGACGGCGGGCACACAGACACGCCGCCAGCCGCCAGCAGGCCGTTTGCCGAGCCACGGCGGGGCGGGGGGAAGGACACCACCAAAAAAAAAAAAATAAAAAAAATTAAAATTTAAAAAAAAAAAAGCATCCGGATGCAAGACGGAGGCAGGCGAGGAGTAACGCTGTTGCCGTGCAGGCCCGGCGCCGCGTCCCAACCCCCCAACCCCCAAATCTCCTCCAAGCCCCTGCGGGGGGTGATGGGGGGGCGGTAATGGGGAGGGGGGGGAGCCCCTCACGCAGGGATTCCCGTGGGAGCGGGGTGAATTTGGGGCGCCCCCGGTGCTGGGCAGCGCGGGGCCGGGGGCGGCGCGGCGGTGGTTTGGGGACTCGCGATCACAATGGCGTCGCTGCTGAGGAGAGCCGGGGACGGGCGCAGAGCCTGGCAGGGCTGAACCGCGGGCGTTCGAACCCTCTTCTCTCCCTGCCCCGGCTGCCGGGGTTGCCGGGCGCCGGTTAGTGAAAGCAGGACCGTTTAGGTTACAACAGAGAGGGAGCTTAGGCCCGCAGTCAGCGCCGAGGCCGGCGTGACCACGGTGCAGGCCGCGAGCGGTGTTAATGAGTAATGGTAGGGGCTGGCAAGCCACCTGCATCTTCCTTCCTTCATTTTTGTACTTTTAAAAGGCAAATCCTACCTGAATGGCCCCGCTAAATTCAAGGGACCCTCTTACACGTTAGACTTAACCTGCGTGCAAAAAATATTTCCAGAGGTAGGCCTCACTTAAGAAAGAAACTGTCCATAGTGGTTCAGACTTAATTGCTTCTGTAGCTAAAGATCAGTCGTTTCATGTGCGCTGTTCGTATCCCGGGCTGCTGAGGTGCCACACCACCTGCCCAGTGACCACAGAGCGTCCCAGCAGCGCCCAAAGTCAAGCTTACCTCTTCCATGCTGCCTTTCCCACCACCTATTTTAATAACGAGTTACAGCATTGCCGATACACGTGTAACTAGCCGGGTGGAGTTCACGGGGGGACACATGTAGCAGGGCTGAAACTCAATTATTATTTTGCAACTGCCTCAGTTTAGCCTTAATATTAGCATTAACGCTTTCATTTTCCTCATTTAAATGCAATAAAAAAGGGAAAATTGTCTTTGCTTAATATTGTTACTAATCAGGTTTTGCTATTGCAGTTTCTATAAGGAGATAAAGTCAGGGAGAAGTTGGCATACACCTTTTCTGTTGCTGGACTCCGTGCTCTCGAACAGCACCTTATTTCAAATGGTGAGATCATCTGTTGCAACTGAAAAAAGAGTTGGGGAAAGAAATCCTTCTCGGAATATAGTGCAGTCCAAGCATCATTTTAAGGAGACTGAAATTCAAAGCTTTGTTTTGTTTTGGGGTTTTTTTTTTGTTTTTTTTTTCAACCCAAGCTACTCAAGATGCTTTCTGGCTTGACTAGAAAGACAAGTTTGTTTTATGTTTTTGTTTTGGAATTGGTTTGAAATGCTTTTAGACTAAATTCCTACCCGTCTTAAGTGTACTGCCTCAGCAGAGTACAGAGTACATTACTGATAAATTTTTTTGGTAGACTTGAAAAGCACTGTGTACGGCTTGATTGTTGTCTGTATTTCGCCATTCATTTTTAAGTGAGGCCCTTCTGATTGATGTGGGGAATTTGTTTAAACGGATGAAGGGTATGGCATAGCTACCCAAGATGCTACTTGCAATTATTCCATACCTCAGCTAACAGGGAGATTTTTAGTTGTGATTGTTACACTTTTAAAAGTGAATTAGTTAATCAAATTGCTATTTTTGGAATGCACTTAAAGGAACATTAAAATGCATTAATTTCATTAAAATAAATGAGCAGATAGGCAACAAAACAAGTATTAGTCAAATAAGCAAGATCTCACCTATGGAGCCAAATTCAGCCCTAGTGAAATCAACTGAGTTGTGCTCGTCTACAGCATATTTAATTTGGCCTCCGCCGTCACACAGCTGACACTTTATTTGCTTGTCAAAGGCGTGTACATTAAAAATGTGTGAGCCATGCTTCTCCAACGTGTTTAACCTCTGAAGTTAAATTCACCTGTTTTCCATTTAGCTCAGCTGCACAGCCCTATCGCATATGCAATTTTTGGTGTGCGTACACACCAGAAATGCAGAGAGGCTTTCCCAACCCCAGTATTAGTCTAAGGGACGTGAGTTGTATCTGAAGTGAGGGTGTGATGAGGTGGATTTCAGCAGAGGCTGTTCACAACCAACTGCATATATGCTCCAGTTAATAGGCTGTACTGAAGTCTGTGTTACCATCTTTCATTACTGCTGTTAGTCATGCCAGTGAGAGTAAAGGAGAGGTTGGTATGTCTATAATCATGCGTTCATTTGCTATGTAGATATGTCCTAAGAGCCTCTCAGCCCAGGAAAATTATGTTGGAATAAGGTCGGATGTGAATGTAAAGCAGAACTGTGTTCAGATAGCTTATTCATTCTGGAATGACCGAGTTGTTTCCTGGTTTCACTTAGTCCACTTTCAAAGTGGATTAAGATAATTCATGAAAGTGAATTCTTATGCTGGCATAAGATTGGTCTATACATGGGTTTAGTCGAGTGTAATTACTGCAATGTACCCAATAAGTGTTTTGGAATAATTTGGTGTGTAGACAAGTCCAAAGTCCCACAGGTGAAAACAACAGAGTTTAGTTTTTCTATATAATATGAGGTTAATTTAGCCCAATGTATGACCTGCTTCATTCCTTGTGAAGCACATTTAATTCATTTCAGGTTTTTGTCTCTCAACAGAAAACCCCACAACAGCTATGTATTTGTGATCAATTCCAGGATAGCAATGCCACGTGCATTCCACTAAAAATAAGCAATTTAACTAGAGTACACTCTGAGTAAGTTCTCAACTGCCTTAAAGCAGACAATAG
The DNA here is from genome assembly GCF_028500815.1 of Rissa tridactyla. NCBI lineage: Eukaryota > Metazoa > Chordata > Aves > Charadriiformes > Laridae > Rissa > Rissa tridactyla. The sequence continues at coordinate 23,237,096 of NC_071468.1, read as the reverse complement.
GTTCTTTACTGGAGAAAATACCAGCTTCTCGATCATAAATATTCAGAGCGGGTTGTTAGAAATAAAAGGAAAACCAAAACCAAAGCTCTGCTCTGTCCTCTTAAGCATCCATGGCCCACTTGTACTTTTCACTGCCTACTATTCAAAGCAGTAGCACCCCTTCTAATTCAACAATATTAGTTCCTGAATGAGGAACCTCATAGAAGGGTTTACAGAACAACAGGGCCTTCAGAAGGCACCTTAAGAATAGAGAGATTATTTATAGTTTGCTTACAGAGATCTGAATCAGGAAGAGCCTACCTGAAACTCAGGCAGCTACTCCGCTCTGAATCGGGTGCATTGTATCACTATGGGCATACAGGAAAGTTACCAACAGGATAATGAGAACATACATACAGATTTTTTTGCAACTTTGTGCCAAGCAGAAACTTTGTCAAATGTCGTTTGGTCTCATTCTGTGCCACAGATCTCTCTGGGAAGAGAGGTGACTCTATGACATAAATTAAGACTGCTAAACTTTAAACTCAAGGTTGGTTGTTGTCGTGTTTTTTTAGGGAAAAAAAATAAGAAAAAAATAGACAAGAAAGAAATTATGTAAGCTCAGCTAGTAAAACAGCCAATTTTTTGAAAGAAGCATAAATATAAAAACTAGATGGTACAAATTGCTGACCCTTTAAACACTGACATGGGAAAAGCCAATAAAAGCTATGACGGTAAAAAAACCCAACTCCTACTTTATGTGAAAGGCTGTAATGTGGGAAGGCAGAGGGTACCCAGGGGTCTTCCCTTACGCAGATGAAGTAGTCCCACTGCTCCGTGTAACAGGCCACAACTGACGCCATACATAAGATTCTCATTCCTAAGCTTGATTCGTGATTACGAGCATGGCTTTGCTCTGCTGTACTGGTCTTGATTGCAGGTATAGGGAATAGATTTCATGTACGATTCCCTAACACTGAACCTGCCTATTTAAGAAGCTTTCTGGTAAGAAAGTAAGCATTGAATAAAGAAGGTAAAACGTGGATAAGCAAAAAACAAGAAATCAAGTTCTTCTTTAATTCTGTTGCGATGGGTAACCTTGACCATGGGCCTACTCTTGATACTAAGGCTCAAAGTGGACTAAGACTGAAGGCAAGGAGAGTTTTGGACCATATAGGAGCATGCTCAATCTGAAATCCCACTTGTATAAACAATTGGATTAGGTTATTCTACACTCTGCTTCCACTGAGAGGTCTCTGAGTGTTGGAGCCACCAGCAGTGGTAGGGTATCCCGGCTATCCCTGGCTCCTGTCATTACAGGGGAATTACTCATCCAGTGGGGAAGGCGTCTCTTAATCTCTGAGACGATGGCACAACACGCGCAAGAAGAAATCTCAGCGCACAGCCAATGCAATGGAATGAAGGATCCTCTATGAGAATTGGTTAGTAGCACCAGTGTTTAATATTTGTCATAACAACCACCGACTGTTTTGTTTTTTGTTCTAACAATGTGAATTATGCATTAAACATTAATACAAGTGAGTGTACTTTTCTTTTGATCTTCAAGCATAATCATTTCTAATGAGAGTTTATACATAAGCATTGAAACAAATCCCTGAGTCATGTGAATTTACATTGGTTTTACTCTGTGGGAAAGATATCCCACATGGATTACTCATGTCTGTAAAACATAACATAAATCAGAAGAAAAAAAACGAGCTTCAATTTGGCTGTTGGAACATAAATATCTATGTAGACATTTGGCTTGTACACTAGTGGTAATGCGATGTTAAAAAGTTAATTTATCAGAGATCAGGATTCAGGGTGGGGCCCTCACCTAATACGAGATCCAAGTCTGCTCAGAATAAGCGAGCTCACCTCTCAGTTTCTGCAGTCTGGCTTCTAACGAGAATCAAGCCTAGCGTCAGAGGAATTTGAACTAACTCCATGAAGCAGTAAAGGGATGAGAATTTGGCTTGCTTGATATAGGCAAAAGTTGCCAAACTGCCATCAGCAAGTAATAATATTGCATATAGGTAGCAGCCAAACTGCACAGTGCTAAATGGCACCTTTCCAGATGCCCTTGACAGCCGGCTGGGGTGCAAGGCTGACCCAGTCCGGACCAACTCTGGAAACTGCTCGGCCGAATCCGATACCTGCTCCTTTCTTTTTAACATCAGTCACAAACGTTGCATTCCATCAAAATATAAACACTCTGGATTGTATAACGGCCAAGACAGTTATTTAAAATACAAACAGAATTGAAGCCCTTTCCCCTTTCACGTGCTACACAAATACAAAGATAACTAGCAATTAACAGTCTTCACTTAAGCAACCGTGCTGTGTGTGCAAAGTACGTGCGACATACTGGGGAAAGTGCCGGTACAAACCAGTATGTGATGGGCCTGGTTCCTGAGTATGTGGGTGCTGACTGCAAGATTTCCAAAATGCCTCTTGCCTCTCCAAAACAGATCACTAGGCCAAAGGTTGCAGAAGAGGAATGGCTACCAAGAAGGTCTTACGTTTAATGGCAGATAGGCTCTATCTATGATTCAGGTCACAGCTCAGGAATTCTCAGAAGCCTGTGAATGTGTTTTATTCTTAATGTTTACGTGCAAAAGGAGTCCTGGAAGCCAGAGATCCAGGATTACCCCACATAATTCAGTGTTCTCACAGGAGGCTACCATCATGCTCCTTGCTGTTCCTTCTCTATGGCCTGAATAACCTCAAACACTGATGGGTAGAGCTTCAAAAGGAAGAGCGGAAGAAGCCTATGCATAGAATAGTGTATAGACTGGAAGAAGAGGAAACATGAAACCTTTCATCCCTGAACTTGAACTCTCTAACTGCTACGTTTTATATAAAGACAGAGGAACTGATACTATTGCAGTTGAGAAGAAAGCACCTCTTCCGGTGGAATGTGACACTCCATTATGGAAACCCAACACTGTGTATGAATTAAGCCTTTCCTGAGGTTGCAGAACTTCACCTGGCATGTGAAGTCAAAATATGAATAGGTCAGTATTGGATCTTAAACAAATTTGGACTGACGGACCTCAACTATGTCAACTCCATCTAGACCCTGCTGGAAGCACATTGACAGTATCCAGCTTCAAAAGTTCAGTGAGTCTTCTGACTTCTCAAAATCTGTAAGTACATCCCCAAGCACACACAAAAAGTTGTACTTGCAAAGATGTGATAGATACAGGTAAAAAGCGGTGTAGGGAAACTTGTAGGAAGGCCTTTCTTAGCATCAGTCAGGGTGACAGAGCCTGCTGGACCCTGGGTTCCCAGGGTGCATTCACAGCCCTGGAATGCCAGCTGGAAACACTTCCCTGTAATTTAGCTCATTTGGTGTGCATTAAAGATACTCGTTTCTAGAGCCCTATGTGAAATGTGCTGATACTAAACCCATCCTTCCTCTTATACCTGCGGGTCTCTAGCAGGTGGCCAAGAAGCTGATGGGAAGGAGAGGACACCAATTTTAACCTAGTTGTTCATGATGGAAAATGATGAGAAAAGTGAAAAGATCTTATTCCACAGACCAATGCAATTACTTATGTTTAACTGCTTAATCCCAGTCAGAACGCTGAATTCCATTACTGTATATGAATGTCATGGTATGGTGAAGCCTTATTCGGTAATTAGCTGGTCAGAGCCACAAACTAGAAACCAGATATGCAGCCAATGAAAGCCGGCATAGCTCTCGTGACATCAGTGGAGTCATACCAGTTTATACTACCTGGGGACCTATCTTCAATTTCTAATAAAAAAATGAGAAATTGTGTCTTTTCATGATATTTTGGACACACTATACAGCAATAGCAATAAAATTAAAAGTTATAAATATTTCTATAGCCAAGACAGAAGGAGAACCAATACAAAATCTTTAGCAGTGAAATCCTACGACCACGTTATTATGCATTTCAGCGTTGGAGCCATGTGGATTGCTGCTTAACTTTAGGGCAGCAAGGTAAGCTCATTTTCTTGCCTCTGTCTTCTTGGTTGCCATTAGGGCTGCAACCTTCCCATCCTCCTCATGACCTAATCTCCTGGTACCACCCCCAGGGAGAGGGGGAGAAATTGCACCATAGGTGTTTTTCCATGGGAGGATGTCTAAATGTGAAGGGAAACAATTGAATTTTAGTGACAATTTGGGGACTCTGGAAGTTAATTTCTGGGCAGCGTAGAAATTAGTGGGGCTTGCTGCTGCCAGGACCTGCGTGCTCTCCTCTCCTGCTGACGTCAGCAGGATTACAGGTCCTCAACTTTTTGCAAAAATAAGTCCCCAAATGCCAGGTCCTTCTCTCGTGCCACAGAAGGCAGGGTGAGAGACCAGCTGCCATCGGGCCCAACTGAGTTGCCCCGGTGTCAACGCAGAGCAATTTCTACAAAAATTAGGGTAACTGCTCCAGATTTAGGCTCACAGAGATGTGTTCTCATTAGGTGTTTACAGCATAGGATAGCAACATTGTTCGGGGTAAGAAGGTAATTTTGTTAGGTGCCGTACAAAACATTTCATCGGATGAAGTTCCTGTATCCAAAAGCCCTACAAAAACGGTTGCGGGGAGAGCACTGCAAACAACAGGATATCCTGGGAAGAAAGTATGCCAGTAATTGCAGCAAAGGCGGCCAGCTACAGAGGCTTTTCCTACGCGCAGGGTGATGATAACTCTGCCAAGGAGGCAAGTTGTTTATTTCCTTTTTAGCTATGATATTTCCATTGCATTGCTGAATCACAGTTCCTTAACAGCTTACAAACATAATGTTTATAAAGCTTTAGAGACCTTGTGATATCTAAGACAATATGTCCCAGTTTATCTAAATATCTATGAAAATATGTAATCTAATAAGTCTGGGGGGTTGTTTTGGGTGGAGGATTTTTGTTGGGTTTTTTTTGTTTTGGTTTGGTTTTTTTTTTTAATAAGTTTAGTAAAGGAGGGATAATTTTTGGTCTTGTTTTTGGCTTCTTAGAAGATTCAGGAAGGAATATAAAGGATGTCCTCCAAATCTGTATATATTTACTTGTAGATAACGAAATAGAAAATAAAGAGAATAAAAGATGCTTCAAAATAGTGCCAGTCGTTTAATCTGCTCTGTAGTTAGATGGCAGAGTTTCAAGCATTTTCACCAAAAGGAGACCCACTGCAGAGTACTGTCTTTTTGATTTGGAGCTTGACAGTCATAGCCCCGAATAGGTCATGAAAGGGATCAGCCTTCCCCGTGTTACCCCTCTGCTCAGATGGCAGCTCCAACCAAAAAAGACAAGAAAAGAGGACAGACGTAGCCACCTGGCATTGCCTTCTTGCACAGAAAGAAGCAGGCAGGGGAGGAGGGAGCTGGTGGCCAGCCAGGTGTGGCAGAACTCGCAAGCCAGGCTGCTGAGCTGGAGCGCGTCCTCTGAATGAAGAAGCTAACGTTGGGGAACTGCTTCCCTTGCAAACACCTCTGTATCCCCATTTGCTTTCTCCCATGAGATGGTGAAGCACGCCTCTTATTTGGCTGAAAATTTTCAGCCTGGTGTTGAGTATGTTAGTGTCTGTGTCCACCAGCACACTACAAGACATACGTAAAACATCATTGCCGGACGTGTTCTTGAAGTTCCCTTGTGCTGAAGCCAGTTCTCATGTTAGTTACAGGAGAATTAAAAGAAACCTCAGGGAGACTGATATTACTGACTCTGTTATCAAACCAGTTTTTCCAAACTGACTAATACTATTCTTTATATATGCTACCCAGAGTTTAGTTGTGTCCATTATTTTCTCTATTCACTTACTTCAATACATGTAATTTTACTTTGGGCAATTTGTTGCCCTGTGCTATTGGATACTGTGGTACGGTTCATTACATTAGAGCAATTTTCCTAGTTAGGAGACCACCATAATGTTTTGCTACCAAATTTCTGCTGAGAAGTAAAGCCACTAGCTCATGAACACCCCATCCAAGTCCTTCTAGAGCCATCCTGAGAACTCCAGTGATCCCCGTGCTACGACCCCTGCATTTATCAGGCTTGCACACAACCTGAACAGCCACAGTCTCAGCCCCTGCTCTGAGCCTTTGGGACATGGATGTTCAGATAAGACTGCAGAAAAATAAAAACCATGGCCACAGTCAACAACCAATTATTTTAATAGCTGTTAATATAAAACCATATTCCTAACCCTGACTTGTTACATCCAGATGCGCGGTAGGATACACGGTTTTGCCTGAATCATTTTTTTTTTGCCTCTTTTTTATGAATAATGACTTTTTAAGAGGTTGGTGTATTAATTTCCAGTTGTTAGGAGACTGTTGCTCTACATTCCTACCTGTGCAGATAGGATATCACATTGTGTCTAAGTTACCAGGGCAGTATGTTACCCAGAGTTAACATCCAGAAGCAGTTTCTTCTATTCCAACAGTATATGCTGCTTCTTGGTACAATTCTTTAGGTACAAGCCCAAAGAAAATGGCCCTTCGCTATTTGCCACTACACCTCAGTTTCTCTCTCCCGTCTTTATGCTGCTGCAGAGCACGTACAACATGGGATGCTAGTTTTCCTTCTCGTGGCCTCAGTGCAATAAATTGCTATGCAAGAGCAATTCCCACTGATTTCAGGTAATTCTGCTGTTATACTCACAAATACAGGAGTTAACATTCAAGAAGTTATTTGGGTACTGGAGAGATAAACAGGTCTTCCAATCCTCCTACAGGTGACCACAAGCTACAAGTTTTATAGACATTTGATGTTGCCACTAAATGAAAGTGTGTCACAAAGCTCTTGAGAAAACAGTCGGAACAAAGTTTTAGTAGTTTGTTAAGGCGTCATAAAATGCATGTGCTTTGTGAGGCTACAACCTGTGTGTAGCAGGTGTACGCAGCCTGCTCTGTATTTCTAAATCCATCACCAACATATCATTGGGAACTTGGGTTTCTGAGAGTCACTCTCTCCGTGCCTCAGTTTCCTTATATGAAAGTAAGGGTTATGTCTTTCATATACCTCAGATGAATAGATCAAATTCACTCATTAAATGTCAAGTATTATAATCAATCACAGGTTTACCATGTCTGTTTTAGGCAAACATTTTAAACTATAACATCAAAATAAACCACTCATAAAAAGTTAGGTGTGGTTGCAGAAGCTCCAGACTGTGGAACACAAATCGCAGCAATTTCAATGGATGCGGTGCCAGACTTACAGATCAGATGAACTTCCATGTGATCTAAAGATATTAGCTCTCCAATGACAAGTGGTTTGGGCTTTATCTTCTGCTAGTTTAGGAAAGATCTATGCCAGTCCCATCACAGTCACTCCATTACTTTTCCACTCACTTTGAATATTTTTCTATGAATGTTGCTTGCTACAAAACAATCAATCAAAAAAAAAAAAACCAACGAAAAACCACAAACAAAAAACACCCCACCAAGCTCCCCAGGATTTAAAGGTTAAAACTATTGCTTGTTTTTCCTCTTAAAGAATTTTGATTTTGCCGCATTGACGAAAGTTTATTTGCTAGCTAAGGGGTAGTAAAGGAACAGAGAAATAACTCAGTCACTATGATCACTCTTACATGGGTCTGTTACTGGTGATCCTTCCTTACATAAATGGAGTTGTGCTTAAGGAAGGTGGGATGCTACAGTTTCAATAAGTTCTTCATTCTACCAAGACAGACAGCTTCGGACCCATGAAGTTCCTCTTTTGTGTAGCACTTCCTTTAAAACAAGTTTGTCTTCTTGAGTAGATTTTTCCCTGGCTGTAATGTGATATATATATACACACACAGAGAGATATACGCGTGTCATAGATATCTATATATAGATATCCATCTCACTTATTCCATTGGACAGATGTTTTACAGATTAGAAAAAGAAAAACAAAAAGCCCAAATTTATCTATTGTGTGTATAAGAAAAGGTAGTATTACCAAAGTTAGAAGTATAAGCTCCGTTTATTTCTATTTTTTGCCCTGAATACACCACCACCACCTACCCCAGAAGTCCCTGATGTCAGTAGCAGTATATGTACGTGTACAGCTGCAAAATCTTTTGATTTCCATGTGTCAGTGGAAACCAACACAGAATTACTGTATTTTTTGTCACACGTAAAAGATTCAATCGGCCTAAAAATATTTAACACTTTCTATTGGTGCAAAGACATCATAAGAAGAGCTCCAGGTATCTTCTGAACACAGAGGAGTCACTACGCTGTATCCTACTAAAATACATACTACTTCCCAAATTTCTCAAGTGGACAATATGAATAGGGAGGGAGGAGGGAAGGAAATTATTCAGGAAAAAATCCAAGTTAGAAACAGAAAAAAGATTTTCTAATTTGTAATTCAGAAGTCTGCACTTTTTTCATTCCTTGTTTAAAGATCTGTATTTTTAATTACAAATTTCAAGTATATTTTAGATGTCTCGCTGTTTTCTTGTGAATATGAAAATATGAAAGAATAACGTAAAAAAAAGTTAAATAGTGATATAATTTGTTCAGAAAGCATTGACTGATAAGCATATGCATGGAATTACCTAGTTCAGTTCTACTCAAACATTTTCCTAACTGTAAGAAAACGGGCAAGTTCCTCACCCATTTTAACAGTCATCATTAATGGATGTTAAAACTAGCAACAATTAATTGGCAGCTTCCCGAGACGGGCACCAATGTAAGGATTTGTATTTGATACATGTGAAAAAAAATATAAAAAAATCATTGCTGACCTGCATTTGGATGAAGGTTTGAAATAGTTAAAGACAAAATACCAAATGCGTCACACATGGACCTGATAACTGTTTCCAGGGCCAGGCGGAGCTGGGGAGGGGGGAGACAATTATATCTATTAATTAGAAGTCTATGAAAAAATTAAGACCTGAAACCATAGCTTTCAACAAAGAAAATTATGTTACTTCTATTTATTTATGCGCAACAAAACCAAAATGCCGGCCGGGATTTCTGGGCATTTCCACAACCCAAACAGCAAGAGGAGGCTATTCAAAGTCACAAGAGTTTTGGTGTTAACTGCAATGGAAACAGAACGGAGTTTTAATCAGTTACTTAGAATGAACTTATATTGATTTATCATCTTTTCTCCCCTCTGTGCTCAAAAAGCCAGAGCCATTCATGCATTACTGATGTACGTTCAAAAAAAGACACACATAGGCAATAACATACTACTCTTGCAAGTGTTTTGAGGGAGGGAGATTGCGTGTATTATGCCAGTGCTGCTGCACCTTAGGGTCACGAGTCGCTAAGAAAATACAGAGAAATACTTCCTTTTGTGCTTTGAGTAAGTCGTCTTTGGTGACAGAATATAAATATGGGGAAGTAATTTCTAAGATCATTATTACTACTCTATTAAGAATGACAATTTTTGAAACAGATTAAATACTTAGATGGAAACATGTCATTATCAGCAGGTTTTGCTACAAATGTATTTACTACATTCAATCAACATCCTAAGCATACTTCTATACCTGCTTGATGAAATGAGCTCCGGGTCCTTCATATATGGCATAATAGTAAAAAATAAAAAAGACCTAAATTGCTATTTATTCAGCAGCTGAATCTGAGCCAACATGTACCATTATTTACCGTAGTTAGTGGTAATTTTACACATGTAGTAAGCACATAAGACCCTTGCAACATTTGAAAGCCTGAGATTTACATTATTCTTAAGATTGTTTTAATTTTAAGTATATACCAATAGAATAAAACACGGGCATTTACAAAGGAAAAAAACCCCACTCTTAATTTTGTTAAGACTGAGATAAAGTAATAAAAGAAAAGAAATACAATATTGAAGTTGTTAACCCTCCGTTCTCAACAGAACTCCTACAGTTATATGCTCTCCTTTCCTTTCTGGCAGGATCTAATTTTCTGCAGGGATATCAAGGGGACCGCTGCTCTCCAGTTTCCTAAAGTGAGCACACCAACATCTGCTAATGCAGTACGATGTGCTGTTTACCTTGCTTGTAAACTTAAGGCTTTTCCATTTAAGAACTGTATAAATGAATCAGTATTCATTCACACCTATGTCTAGAGGTATCTATTATAAAGCAGAGACTACTCATTTTTCATTTCCTGCTTATTCTGATTTCATGCCGTATTCCTTTTCACCGATGCTGTTCAGAACTGCTTAGATATAATAACAACGGCAAGGGAAGTGAAAACGAAAGCAAGGTATTTTTCCCCTCATTTGCTGTAAGTATTTATCAACAGACAAAAGTGATAAAAACTCAGGGGTGAGAGGTCTTGCCGGACATCTCATTTAAACAACTCAGTAGTTTAGCGAACTACTGCAATTCAGTAGCTTTGTCCCCTGCTCCAAAACCCAAGACATCAAAATCCCAAACCGTCTTTATATATTTATATTTGCCCTCTGAAACACAGTGCAATATTTAGTAACTTGTATTCAACCTCAGACTTTCCAAGGGAAGTAGTAGGGGTTTGTCTGTTGGTTTTTTTGTTTGTTGGTTGTTTTTTTTTTTTTAATAATAAATTTCTCATCTACTGAAAGGAAGTATATGTATGCCAGTAAAAAGTGTGAGCAAAAAGGGAAGATTAATTAACATGTGAATAAATGCAACCACCCTTTCTTCAGTGGATGCGTTTGAGTCAGAAATTATTTTTTCTCACACTGCAGAAACCCACTATTTGAACAAGTACCCACAAACATCGCTCGGCCCTATAATCGTCGTCAATACCGAGGCAGAAGCAACAGTTATTGATCACACACAACATTCTGTAAGACACATTTTTTTCCAATTAAATTTATATTCTCCTTCTTGGATGTCTGTGTTTATTTAGTTTTGAACACAACTGCAGCTTTGTTAACTCCTGTGGCGATAAGTCATTTACAGAAACTGTTGCTCTCAGTAACATTAGCTATTACTGATTATAGTATTGCTTAAGGCAGATTCCTTGTTGTAAATGGCATTGAACATTTTTATCTGGATATTGCAACAACACATTATGAGCACTGGGATATAAAAAGAATAGTAAGTAATGCGGTTGGCCTCTGGATTTAAGCAATAAACTAGTGGACTTGTGCGTGGAGACACACTCAGCTAGAAAATCAAACTATCGCCAAAGCATCTCATACAATGCCTGTATCTGTCTCTACTTTGCTAGTGACCGATCATCACATTCGACTGTGAACCACAGTCCTAAATAATAAAGGTCAAAATTTTCAGGGACGGCTTCTGGGTTTGAGTTTCCAGCTTGAAATACCTAAAGCTGGATTTTCCAGTTGCGAGGTTCCCAGACTTCTCAGTGGGATTGTATCCCCCTCAATATCAGGAAAAAACAAAGCCAGAACAGGCCCCGCATCACTTCGAATCAAAACCCATTTCATCTGAAAAATTGAACCTGGGGTTTAACATCTCCAGAAGGATGGTATGAGCCCTATTAGTGTACACACGTTACAAAAACAAAACAACAACCTAAACCATTTCTTTAGTCAAGTCCAATCTTATCTCACCTCATTTCTCAACTTTGTTTTGTTTGATATCAAAGTAATGTATACAAATTTTGGAAATTTGGCTCACCATAATAAACAATTTTAGCCTTTTTAATTAATCCAAAAGTACTGTGAATATAATATTTTAAAAAATAATTTTATAGGATCTCTACATATATAAAAATAGTAAATATTTGTGGTCAGTCTCTTGATCACACGAAATATGAGAATTACATTCAAGCAGCTTTTTGACAAACGCCGAAGTGCTGTGTTTATCCACTATATCCTCAGTTATAAAGGTGGGAGCGTTAACAACGCTGTTAGGGCAGTCTGCTGGAGTTCAGGACTCAAATCTGGCTCCGTCTGTAACCTGTTGTGACCTACTCCAACGCACCATACTAAAACTTTCTTTTACATCAGCTTTCCTAATACCTAACTCACCCAAATAAACTGTTTTCCTGCTTTCATATATCAGGGGGAGAGGGAAGAATCCTGTGATAACTGATATTTGCAGTTATTGGTGATTTCTTAGTGCAAGGTAAAATAAGCTTGTAGTTCTCTAGCATTTAATTATTAGTAAAGACAAGATAAGGCTACACCATTATTGTACTGAATGAAGAGGTTTTCCTTTTCCAAGGAAGTTTTATTATTATTGTCAATACCAAATCATGCTGTGATCTCCCATGAACCGTGCTAAAACTGTCTTTTAAGCTGCGATGTTGCTCTATGAGGATATTCTATCTGCTTTCAAAGTAAGTGCCGATTTGTTTAACTCCTGACAAGGCTTTACCATAGTCCTGTCAAGCAAGCAAGGAGAACACCGAAAAGAAAGCAACAAACCCAAATCCATTCTGGGTTCATGCAACTCAAACCAATATATGTGCCCTAAAATTTAACGTTCAGAAATCCTTCGTCTCTGTGACCTACCACCTCATCTCATTACAATGTGTTCACCGATTATTATTTCTTTTTCCTTTTCCCCCAGAAAGGACAGCTGCCCACCAGAACGCTTTCAAACGGAGACAAGTGGGGGCCCGGTCCCTAAGGGCCGTGCTGTAGCCATGGGAGCCCCATCTCCCCCCTCTGCCCCAGCATCAGTGCAAGGGCGGCCCGGCTCCAGCGCGACACACCGGTCCCTTGGGCAAGTCAGACAAAGCGGCAGAACTTGGGCAATGGCTCGTAGCCCCGGTAAGGAACCCCCCCGCCGCTTTTCCCTGCTCCGGCATCCACTTATTTTAATTCCTCAGCTTTCAGCAACTTTCCTCCGCACCTCCACCCCTCCTGGAAACTTAGGGCAAACGCCGAGGACGGGGAGAACAAAGGGGCAAAGAACAAAGAGCCGGGGAGGGGAAGGGAGGGGAGGGAAGGGGAGCGCTCCCCCCTTTCGTGTCAGCCCGGGGACCCTCCCCGCCCGCCACCGCCCCAGGGGCGGCCCTGCCCGCCCGCCGCGGAGCCCCAGCCGGCTGCCCCAGCGGGGGACGCCCCGGGGTGGCTGTGGGCCCCCTGCCCGGGTTATGAGCCCCCCCACACACACACACTGCGAGAGCTTCCTCGGGGTCTGGTTCGTGCCCGACCGCGAAGCGCCCGCTCCTGCCGTGCCCTCAAGAGCAACGATGGAATAACTCGGCGGGGGGCCGCACCGCTCCCCCCGCCACGCAGCCCCTCTCCACCTGCCCCAGCCCTGCCCTGCCCGGCCTGGCCCGAGGCCCCGCACCGGGCGCACGGATCATTCCCGGGAGAGCAACACGTGTCTGGCCCCAGAACCGCTGCCGGCACTTCCCGGAGCCGGGGCCGCTCCGCGGGGCGTCTTTCGGGGCTTTCAGGGACCGCAAGAAACCAGCGAGCGAGAGACCAAGGCGAGGGAGCTTTTCGGTTTCGCTGCAGAGGTCCCGTTCGCCTCGCAGCAGCGTTAAACTTTTGTTACAGCGTCACCGAGCACCGTTTTTCAGATGGTCCCCTCCCCCTTGCACACCCCCTTACCGAACGCGATCCTTTTGCAAACCTCCTGCTCCCTCGATTAGCAGCGAAACACCCCTGAAAGGCTGCAAGTGCCCTCGTTACCTGTTGCTACAAGACCCCAGCCCTCCTACGGGAGGGGGCAATTAATTCTTTTTTTTTTCCTTCTCTCACCGTGACCGTGCTGCGCTGGCTGCAGGTGGCCCTGGGCTGGGAGAGCCCAGCCGAGGCGTTAAACCCCGGGTGGCTGCTGGCAGGGACCGAGCGAAGCCGGGGGGGGGGGAGGTTTGGGCAGGACGGGCAGCAGCCACGGCAGCCCCCGGAGCGGCGAGCGGTGCCCGGTGCTGCTGGCCAACTTCAGAGCGGAACCGGGGGGTAGGGAGAGGCCACCAACGGCTGCAAGCGAGCGAGCGGGGGGGTGTGTGTGTCACCGTGTCATCGGGTTGCCAGGGGACCACATGCACTAAATGGCATCCTGCAACTACCTTGTAGAGAAGGACGGGGAATTATCATTCTTCTTCTCGGTCAGGCACTTCCAAATTAAAGAGTTAATTGACGCCGTTCTTCATTTGAGTAATAACCAAAGGGAATCCGAGATTTACCTGAGAAACTTTCAGAAGTTTTTTTTTCCTTTCTTTCTTTCTTTTTAATTTAAGCTAGAAGCGAGCTAACAGAACCTCACTTTCCCGAAGGAGAAATTAATCTAGTCCTTAATCGCGAGAGGAAACAAGCAGCGAGCACGGCACCGGCACAGAGCCGGGATGCGATGCCCACGGGAAGCGGTCCAGAGGCGGTTCCGAGCGTAAACCGGGCTGGGCGCTCCCCGAACCGGCCCCGCGACGGGCCAAACCCCGCGGAGGAAGAGCCGCCTCGTCCCGCGAGCCCCTGCCGTGAGCAACCCTCGTTAGCGAAATCAGAGAAAGGTGGGGAATGAGAGAAACAGTTTAAAAACCTGAGGCTGGCAAAATGAGGAGCTGAGGTACAGCTGTGACACGCGTTTGCGTGAAACGCTGCCCTGGGAACGGGAGTAAAACTTCAGCCCAGCCCGTGCGCTTAGTTAACTAAAGCCAATTACTTGCCTCCATATAAAAGGTTTCGCGTATGGTTACATGTGAGGAAATAAGAGAAGCTCATGAGTCTGTTTTTGTTATGATTTAATCAAATAAATTAAAGGAGAAGGGTAAGGAAACGCCCAATTTGGAACTTCAAAAAAAAAAAAAAGGGAAATAAAAAAAAAAAGCATTAGTTTTGAGGGACGCTCTCTGTCCAAACCCTTTCCTGCTTGCACAGAGCAAAGCGAGCCTCTCGGAGTCCACTCATCTCATTACTGCTGGTTGTTTGGGGTTTCTTTTTTCCTGCTAAAGGAGTAACCTTTCATAAGCGATTGCAATTTCGGGGGGGAAAGGGTGAGTAGGTGCCAAAACAAACTGGGGGTGGGGCAGAATTTTGCGTTTCAAGCAATTTAGCAAACAGCAATTCTGCTTACAGCAGAGAGGTAGGTGGATACTTGAAAACATCTTCCACCGGGGTGTCCTACTTTAGCGATTCTAATTAAAACAAAGTTTAAAAGATGCAAAGAAAGAGCAAGCTTCTTGCTTTATTTCCAATGGGCGTGGGGGATACCGTCAGGCACAAAGTGCTTCCAGCTTGTTCTAACGTGCACCTTTGTTTAAAAGAAAAAAAAAATCAAGATCGTCCTCTGATTTCAACTAATGTATTTTTAACTGGATTTCTTTCCTCTGCTTTGTGTGATCTGATACCCACCGTGTAGCCCTGGCCCACTTTCAGCCCTGCGGGTGCCCTGTATTGTATGCGTGTCTGAAAGAAAAAGGGAAAAGTCTTCCATCTCACACTCTGGTGCCCTATACCTGTGCTTGGGAATTGAATCGTGTCCAAGCTAGGGGTCAGCGAAATACGGATCCCATTCCTCTTCTCCCTGCCTAACCCGAGAGGAGCCGTGACTTTGTAGGTCCAGCCTGGCTGTGACCGTCCGGCACCTTGAATCAATAACGCAGCCACTTTTCTGACGCTTCTTTTCCACGGCTGCTTATTGAAAAGGAGCCTTTACTGCCACCTATAAATAGCGCTGGATCCAAGTCACTTTTTTTTTTTTCCTTCCCCCTACGTAAAGCAGCAAAGTTATAACCAAGATACGGCAAGTTCTTCTTGCTATTTTGGAAGGGCTCGCCGCCGGAGGGACTGTGCTGGGGGTCCCGGCTTCAAAGGCGGCTGCGCTGCAGCCTTTGAAGGGAGCCAGGGACTCCGGCGGACCCAAACCCAGACAGACACCGGCTGCCTTTGAACTTTGTTCACAGGCGTGTGAGGGAGAGGAACAAATACCGATACTCACCGTGCTCTTTGGCTTTCCAGGTGTAACTCCGTCTCTCCCTCTTCCTTGAGTATAAATGAGCAGAGGTTACATCCCGGGCACACAGTATAATGCCCTGGATAACCCCGGCCCTGTTAATTTAATGCTAGGCTAACCTGAGAGTGTGTGATTGGAGCTCAAGTGTTGTTTTAGAGAAGCGCCTCTCCGCGCCGCAAGCAAATTCGCCTTCTCTGCCCACACCCCGCCTTTCCACGCGAAGTCTCCCAGCCCTGCATTCCTCCACGAACCAGGACACCCACCTTCCCGAGAGCCACGCTGCCTACTACGGATTGCATCCCGCCCCCCCCCGCCCCGCGTCTCGAATCAACTGTGCGATTTCTGAGACCCACGTGCCGTGCCCCTGCCCGCTGCGTGGGGCTTCGGTTTCACGCACGCTGTGCCACGCCGAGCTCTGGGACTGCCCGAAGAGCCCCGAGACCTCGCGTGGGGAAGGAGCCAGGCGGGGGGGGGACGCGCCGCAGCCCCCCTCGCACCTCGCTGCCGGCGGGGAAGGGGCGGCGGGGCCGGGGCGCTCCCCCTCTCTCCTAAATCGCTGCCGGAGCGCTTCCTACCTGCCGGCAGAGCAGGCTGGGAGCTGACGGACCTGCTGTGCGCGGAGCGATCAAACCCCCTTATCCCCCCTCTCTTTTTTTTTTATTTATTTCCCTTTTCATTCCCCCCAATGGGGTTTGATGAATACAGCTCGTTACTCGCGCTGATACCGGGTAATAATTGTCCGGGGGGGGGGGGAGGGGGGGGCGGTCTGAGCGCTCCAGGAAAAGAACAGCGGAGAAAGAGGGAGGGATACAACCTCCGTTATCTCCCTGTCGGGGGATTCCCAGCCGGCTCGGACTCAGGGGACAAGGCGATCGCTTAACAAACCCTCCTCCTCCTCCCTCCTCTCCCTCCACCACTCCTTCCTTCCTTCCTCTTCTCCGGCACATTTTCTCCCCCGCGCTCGCCCACGTTTCAGTCCTCCTCTTCGGGAGGCATAAACCGTGCAAACTCAAACTAAAAAGAGAAAAAAAAAAGAGAAAAAAAAAAAGAAAGGTGGGTGAAAGGGAGGGAGACAGGAGAGGAATAAAAAAAAAAAAAGAAAGGGGAGGGAGGCAGAAAAGGACAGAAAGTGTCTGTGCCTGATCGCTGACCATCTGTGCAAAAGGTGATCATTGTTAGGTACTCACATGGCTGGTGGCAGAGCAGCTCTTAGCAATTAATAAGTCTCTCAGCTTGAGCTCTTCTTTCCCCTTTTTGATGGTAGCGCGCTCTGTGTGTGTCTCACTCACGCACACACGCACACACACAAACGCGATCAGATGCTTCAGGACCGGCCACTTTGCGAGGGGAACAACACGGGAGGGTTTGTATTACTCCAGGTTCGTGTGTGTAGCCTATAAATAGCGAACTTTTTGATGGAATCAGCTAACAAATGAGAGGAGAAGGCGTAATTTTGCGCAGGGAGCCCCCCTTTCTCTTTGCAAGATTAAAACCCCCCAGGCAGCAGACAGAGCTAAAGTTGTGGGTGTGTAGAAAGGATTTTCTTCACTTTATTGTGATTGTGCGCGAGATTTTTGTTTGTTTGTTTATTTGGGGGGTTGTTTTTGTTTCCCTCCCCCTCCCCCCCCAACCTATACGTTACATCCTCCCTCCCTGCCTTCCCAGCCAGGGGCACGAACTGACCCGGATTAGCACCGGCTTTAACTCCAAGTTGGAAATACGGTGCGTTTGCGGGGGTTTTTTTGGTTGTTTTTTTTTTTTCTTTTTTTTTTTTGGGCGGGGGGGACACGACACACACACACTCCACGCGATATCGGGTGGAAGTGAAGGAGGCGGGCAGGCAGGCTTTCCTCTGAATGTGCCCTCACTTTGAAAGCAAGTGGGGAATGGAAAGAAAACAGGTCGGAATTATTGGGGGGGGGGGGGTTGAGGTGGGTGGAAGCCGTGGTGGTGTTTACTTTGGTAGGGATGAAGTGTTGGCCCGGGGCTTTGCGTTCAGCCACGGAGCGATGGATCCCACTGCTGGGAAAGCCTTGAGGAACAGTTGTCTGCCGCCGCGGGAGGGAAGCGGCGGCGGGGCCGGTCCGACGGCTCGGCCGGGAGAGGTGTCCCCCCCCTCCCCCCCCAGGCCGGGACCACGGCGGGGGGAGCCCCCTGCTCCAGCGCCCAGCCTGGCCTTCCTCGGGCAGCCCCTCAGGCTCCTCGGTGCCGGCTCCCCTCTGCCCTCCCCATTTATTGTTAACGGGCTGAGCGGTATCGGCATTTTTGGCCTTCCCTCATCGCGACAGGTACCTGTCTCTGGAGGACATTGATTTGCGGGAAGCTTCAGGCTGGGTCCCTGTCAGCAGAGGAACTGCCGCTGATAAGGATCCTACCGCGGCAACTATGAAGAGGTTCTCTCCCCTGACAGGTACCTGACAGGGCTGGCCGGGGAAGAACTGCTGACCTGTCTAAAGAAATATATCTGTGTCTCCCGGAATGGCAGGACAGATGGTGCCAGTTCGCGCCGCGGCGACTTTTTCTCGCCGGCATACACTGAGCGGAGTTGATGAGTGTTTTGTTTGTGCGGCAGGGAGGTAGCGCTGCCCTCAGACACCCCCTGGCACCGACTTTCTGTGAAATGTCCGCTCCTGTAAAGCCGCCAGTGCCGCCGAGACGCGAACCGCCGGGGCCGGGGGCGGGGGGGGGCCCGCGGCAGCGCTCCTCGCTCGCTCCTGCCCCGTCCACGCATACGTGACCTGCCGCAAAAACGCCGAAGAAAGCGGCTTTTAGCGCGTTTGCTAAAGCCGCGTGCGGCGCCGCGACCCCCTCCCGCCCCCCGGAATTGCCCTGAAGGTGGCCCCGCGCTCGCCCCCGCGTCGACCAGCGCCCGGGGGGTGCGGGCAGCGGCGCTGCGGGCAGCGTGTGCAGCGCGGGCAGCCCCTCACGGGTGGAATCGCCCCCCCCCCCGCTTCCTATAGCTCTGCCGGGCACGGACATACAGCGTCCATACGTGCCCCCCGGGCGCGGCGGGGTGCCCCGCATCCCCGGCGAAGGCTCCCGGGAGAAGCGAGGGGCCGCCCGAGCCCCCCGCAGCCCTCCGCGCTCTGTGCCGGGCTCGCTGCAGCCGTTCCTCTGCCCGGCGCCCGGATCCTCTCAAGTGATTTTTAGCCTGGCGCGCCGGTCTATCCATACACATTTCCAATCTCATGGCTCATAAACTATTAGCAAAGGGATTTCATTATTCACCTTCTGTATCCTACGAAGGAGAAAGAAAAAAAAATATATATAATACAGGCTCCTAGTAACAACGAGACCCGCACTGGGTTTAAATCACAGCCCTTGCCGCCGCCGCGGCGCCCAGGGCGGCGGGGCCGAGCGGAGCGGAGCGGGGCGGCTCGGTTCCGTTCGGCTCGGGGCTGGCGGCCGCGGGGCTTCCGTGCCTCCTCCGCGGGGTTTCTCCGCCCGGCGCTGGGCTCCGGCCGCTGCTAATTGTCCCGGAGGGACCGAGGAGGTCAGCCTCGTAAGGAGGCAAAGCGACCCCATGAATTGCTTTTTACTGGGCGCGGAGAAAATATTCCGGAGAAAAGAATAAAATCTTCGGGATGGAAGGAAGGGGGACGGCGGCCTGACGCGGTCTGTTTTCCTTTACCCCTCCGCAATAAATGACATTAGGAGTTGTTTAGTTCTCCATTGAAACCTGACAAATGAGACCCCGGGGTGTGAAGTGCAGGCTCCCCGGTGCGGTGCGGTGCGGCTCGGGGAATACGTTGCAGCCAGCCAAGGGTCAGAGCCCGGCGACGGCGCGACACTCGGCGGCAGGGACCAGCCGAGCCCGGGGGGTTTCAGCGGCAGCAAACCGCCGCACCGAGGCCTGCAAAGAGCGAGCGTCAGGCTAAGCTGCAGGCAGGGCAGGCAGGCGAGCAGGCAGGGGCAAACGCACGCCTCAGCAGGGCAACCAGAGAAACATCGGACACGATCCAGGCAAAGTTACTGAAAGCCTGTGCTTGAAACAAACAGAAATGTGAATACGGTGACAGCTGAGTTAGTTTCTTTCTTTTTTCCTTTCTTTTTTTTTTTTTCTCTTTCCTTTAAGAAATGGGATGCAAAAAAGTTTCGACCAGGAGGTAATTATAAAAACCAATATAGCGAATTTTAGAGAGAGACCCACTTCGCAATTTTACACCGAGGAGCAAAATATTCCAGCGAAGTCTGGGGTCATCGCCGACAATGGAGCAATGTTCTCTCCCTGTTTAATATACATGGTGTGGGAAATGAAGGGAAAACCTAGCTAGCACCTGTAGTGCCAAAGGAAAAAAAAATCAAATTACTACATAATATTTTGGGGCTATTTTGCAGGACACTCTTCAAAAATAGACCCATATTTAATTATACCTCTAATGATTTTTCTCTGAGCGACTGCTAGTTAATATTAAGGAGGAAATGGGGTTTCTGCTGAGTTTTTACATTCTGATATCTTAAAATTAAATTCTTTATGTTCTTTATGTGTTAATCGCGCATCTGGGACTGCAAGCCACCAATCTGGACCAACTTTTAATTAACACGTCGACCCGCCGAAGAAGCAAACTCCCTCACAAAAAAAAAAAAAAAGTTATACCTATATATACCTTGCCGGATCGGCATGACCCTGGAAGCCCCAGGGCTCTCCTCCCTTCTTTTTTTAGGGGGGAGGTGGTGTCCGAAAGGGGCGAGGAGACGCACAAGTGGCGCTGGGGTTAAGCCCCCGCCCGCCTCCCGGGGCCGCCGCCGCCCGCGCAGCCCCGCGCATCTTGCGCGGGGCTGCGCGGGCGGCGGCGGCCCCGGGAGGCGGGCGGGAAGTGGGATGGCCAGAGCTGCTCTTATTTTTTTTTTTCCCCTTCCTTTTTAATTTTTTTTTCATTAATTTAATAGGCTTTTTTATTCCAGTACAGACTTCAGGCAGGTTAGATGCGTGACTTGCCCCCCCCTCCTTTTATCCCCCCTCATCCTCCCCCAACGCAGGGACTGAAGTATGTTACTGCCAAGTTGTACTTTAACTTCTCCGCAGGTAATAATTAAAGGGCTTCTTTCTAAACCTCTTCCCCCCACAGAAACACAGGGGCTTGCTTTCGCAATAGATCATATTGATCACCCACGCGGGCACGCTCTCCTCAGAGCCGCCGCCGCCGATCGTGAGCAGCAGGTAGAGCCGCCTGCGAGCTGCACACACTCTCCTGGGCCTTTCCCCATTTTTTTTTTTTTCTTGAGCTCAAAGGTTTCCTTAGGAATACATTTCTATAAACACTACCAAATCCCCCCAAAGAGGAAGCTCCACATGCAAAAGGGGACTGACGGTCGCTCAGATGCATGTATGGAGGCTTTGGCCATACCTCCAAATTTTGTCCTACAGTCACATTGTGGGTGAGTTTAAAAATAAGATATATTGAGGGAAAAAAGTCACTGACATCAGCAGAGGAGTATCACTGTCGTTGTGGAAGACCTCCAACTTTTTCTAGCGGCGACACTTTCCAAAGAAAACCTTCAGCCTTGTCCTAACAGCCATACTGAAAGTTTTAGGGGCTCTCAGTTACTTGAGATCATAAATTAATCTCCCAGAGAAGTGCGGCACACACCTGATACCAAGGGAGGGTCAAGAGCTGGCCAGTTCCAGCTCATCCCGCATTTGATTTACTTCGGGCTGTTAAGATGTATGCTGTGGTGTTTTGATAAGAAGAAAGGAGTCAGCAGTTTGATTTGGCAATCCTTTCCTTTTCTTTTTTTTTTTTTTTTTTTTTTTTTCCCCCCCTCTGAAGAGGGCAGCAGTTTAAACTAAGGAATTTGTTATTGCTGCTGGGGTGGTTTTTAGCAGAGGTTCTTGGTCTGCATGAGGCTATTAACACTTAACTGTGTTTCTTACTCTCCTAAGTGTGCCAGACAGTGGCATGAACTTTTCTTATGCAGCTTGTTTATCTCAGGCTTTTGGCATCTTCACCTTCTGGCTTCACAGGGGTTCACCCCAGCCACGGTACTTGGAGCAACAGCAAAGACAGTGGTCATCACCCAACCGATCACAACAGCGAACTGCTCCGTCTCGGCAGAGCCCTACCACAGCCCTCCCCCTCGCACCTCTCTTTTCCGCAGGGCCTTGAGTCTGAGTTGCATCGGGTCCCTCAGAAATATGTGATTTATTTTTTTTTTTTATACTGTACAGATGTACTTATACAAGCTGCAGGGCTGTATTGGGAGGCTGCCTGTTCTTAGCTGAATTAAAGTATTATTTGCAGATCTCTCCTGCACCCGCTGTGCCCTCTCGTACAGCCCCCCCAAAACTTTCAATGACAGAGAGTTAGAAAATACAAAAGGGATGTTCTCTCTGACGTGAGAGTCTTTATAGTGTAAAGAATACCAGCAGCACTCCAGACTGGAGGACCATCGCACAAATAACACCCCTGCAATGGGTGCACAAATGGTGGACTAAGAATCAGATCAGGATTTTTGGATTCTATCCCTGATTTATTCTCCTTTCCTCCTACTTTAGTTTCTCTGCCTCTAAATTTAGAAAGTAATAGCCACTGACCCTACTGTCTTTCCATGGGGCACTTGATGCCTGAAAAAAACCCCCAGAAATCCTCAGCGGACATAATCTGTGACAATATTCTAAGGTGGATGTGCTGCCATTCCTTGTATTGGGGTTGGCAAACATTTCTCAGCAGAGACCATATTTTCTCTTGCATGTAGCTTTAGAAAAAACATCACCACTTAGGCTGAAAACTGATATGCTGACTGTCTGTACTGGGCAGATTATTTTGAAAATACCTGCCAAAACAATTTGTCCATTTCCAAGAGCAAGGTTATGGAAAAATAAACAGTTTTGCTCATAGTAAAAAAATGGAAACTTTTTCCTTTGAAATGCTCTGCTGCCCTCAGGCTTTGAAGCACAGACTCAAAATGTGACCTTTTTTTTTATTTAAAAAGTGCCTTTCCCTCTCTGGAAATTTTTCCAAATATAGCTAACTTGTAAGTATTAGAAATATTGTGATGAACACACTCTTGGTAATGATTTCTTTTATTCTAGCAGGAAAAAGGAATCGCTGAAGATTGGCCCTTGCTGCAAACAGAAGCTTAAGGATACAGTGGTGAGGCCAGATTTCCCTTTTAATCCCCACCTCCAAATTTTCCCCATGAGCCCGAGCTTTGGCGCAGGATCTGAGAGGCAGGAATCCTATCTCTTCTAAGCTCCGAATGATTTGAAGGTTGTGTCAAGAAGAAAGGTCTCCGCATGAATACGACAGGGAGAAAAAAAAAATATAATAAAAATCCAGCCTGTGACAGAGCAGGCGATAGAAGCAGTCAAGCAGTCCAGAGAGAAAAACTGGGACTGGTGTTTGGAGGCAGGAGCCTGGGACTGATTAGGTAAGGAGACACAGAGGTTGTGCAGAGAAAGCAGAGAGAAACCGTTCGGTTGAGGAGCCTGGAGGGGAGAAAAGGGACTAGCAGGGCAAGGAGAGCAAAACCGACTAACGTTGTCAGCCAAGAGCAAGGATGCGTAATTGCAGGATGTCCAGAGTAGCTGGGCTGAATTTCATTTGCAACATGGTAGAAATTCTGAAAGTCAAAGTGTTTTATTTCAGTATTTTTAACTGATGCAGTCCAGCTGCATCATTATTATGTTTTATTTGGAATAGAATCTGCTTTCTAATGCTAAAAAAGAATTAAATGACCTTCAAGAGAAGCATTTCAGAGCTGATCCAAAACACTTTTTTAATGATTTTTTTTGTGTGTGTGTCACCACCGAACTATGGAAATGTGTTATATATTCAACGCTAGCTGCAACAGCAGGCACTGGGATGTTAGGGAAATGACTAACCTGAGGGTTTCAGAGCACCTTGATTCAGTCTCCGTACATTATGATACAAAACCACACAAGAGTTTATTCCACAAATTTCCTGAGGCAGAAACGAAGCCCTGCAAGATACACTCTCTCTGGGGAAAGATCAGAACTTTGTCATTTTTATTCACTAGATTCCTGTCTAATTTGTCGCAGAATTGGGTACACTTCATGTACAAGGTAGAGAATGACAAGAAGAGAAAGAAGGGCTTTGTGGCGAGGCGATAGCTGAATTTTGCCCGCTGACTTTGCTTCCGTTCCCCTTTTACCTCAAAGCTTCTACAATGTGGGGAAAGTTGCCTCTAGAGGTAATGATTAACTGAGATTTTCATATTATGAGGGCCCATCTTGAAATTTTAGGGTCTGGTAGGCTGAAATAAATAACTCACTACCTCAGACAAAATCCATGGGACTGTGCATTGACAATACCAGGTGATGCAGAATGCCAAATGGGTTGAAAAATCAAGTAGTCACTATCTCTAATCGAATACCCAAAATTAGCAGGCATTTTTTACTTTAATCTTGTTCATTTGGAATACAGATTTATTAAAAAAGACAGGACGATCTCATTCCTTCAAGTTCGGATTGCAAAAGATGTTTGCTAAGCACCCAGATAACATTGCATGGTGCACAGAGGAACAGGAGAAAAACAACAGTGTCGGGTTCGCATTGGGATTTAAGCTGCGTGCCCCAAGTAAAACCTACAGAGTCCCTTAACAGCGGAAACTGACTCCTGAAGAAAGCTTTGCCCACGTACTATTCTGAATGTCAAAGGGGTGCTTGTGAAGAAGATCAAGCAGAAAGGTCCCACTGCCCTGTCAAGTTGTATTCATACACCATTGCGCTAAGAACAGATGAAACAAAGGCTTTGTAAAGTTACTCATGAAAAGGGGGGAAGGAGAGGAAGAAAAAAGGAGAGAAACAAGGCCAGGGTATCAGAGAACATGGAAATAAGGTGCTGTGCCAGAAGAGACCAAAGTACATGCCTCTACCGGTGAAAGCACTTGGTATTTGGGACACTTCCATTTCGGGTGCGCACCACAGCAGCTTGACTTCTGGTTACTGCACAGTCACTTTCCCTTTGTTTTTAAAGTCCTCCCAGTTGCTTCAGAACTAACATTTCTCTATTACATGGTCTGAATTTTGAGGAAAACAGTTTTTCCTGGAAGATTCTTGGTCACGGAATCGTAGAGTCATTTAGGTTAGAAAAGACCTTTAGTATCATCGAGTCCAACCGTTAACCTAACACTGCCAAGTCCACCTCTAAGCGCCCTAAGCACCACATCGATACATCTCTTAAATACCTCCAGGGATGGCGACTCACCCACTTCCCTGGGCAGCCCGTTCCAATGCTTGATAACCCTTTCGGTGAAGAAATTTTTCCTAATGTCCAGTCGAAACCTCCCCTGGCGCAACTTGAGGCTGTTGTCCTATTGCCTGTTACTTGGGAAAAGAGACCGACACCCACCTCGCTACAACCTCCTTTCAGGCCATCTCCAAGTATGTGATAGCGTAATTAAAGGCTGTATGCTAAAGCATCTGCACAAGGGATTGGTACTGAGCGGAGTGATTAGCTTTCATTCTGTCACTTCCTACTGCTTCCTACTGGCTTTAAATGTTTATAGAGTCTGTAATGCTCTTTTAATTTGAGTGTGTGTGTGTGTCTGTGTATGTCTAAAATATTACATGGCTATGCAAGATTTATCCCCTACGTAATTTATTGCCGTTCTTTTAAATGTCAATTAAAATACGGGTTTTTTCATCGGTTCCTTGATTTTTCATTCCTTATTGTTTTTCATTCCTCGATTTTTCATTTCATTCAACCCCACTGCAAATTTATGGGTATTAGGGATATCTCACTTATTTTAACGAATGTGTTTTGTTTATTTTTAGGGAGTTGACTGCTTATGAAACACAGCAGGTTGATAGCTTTTAGACAGTGTTTCAGCTCGTCTGCTGATTAGGTACAACACAGGTAACACCTCTGTCCTACCAAAGTTAAGCATAATAGCAAAATGGTGACTGAAATGGAGAGTTCAAGTACCCTCTGACTTTTTTTCTCAATTAGCATATATTTAATTGCTTATTTATTTGATAACACTGGCACCTATCTATTGGAGACTGGACTAAAATCTTCAAATGATTTCAAGTGGGTAGATTTAACATTAACAACCCAGATTTCTCTCCACGGGACTGGATTTGAACAAATGACAGGAAAAAAAAAAGACTCTTAAACATTTAAAATTTTGTTTTACAACACAGAGGAGCTCCAGAATCACTCTTCCTTTTAGTCATGGAGATAGGAAGTGCATGGCATGTGGTCCTGACCTCAGTCGGAGCATCCTTGGCCTGGAGTCAAGCAGTTGCTGCACTTACTGAAACAGCCAAATTAACTGTCTGCTTAGCCATGGATTAAAATTCATCCACTGATCCAAGACAGTAAGTGAGACAATAATTTGCTACTTCTACTTTGCTTCACAGCAGATCCTCATTCAGAATAAACCTGCAGGTCAGCATCAGTTTTTCTGCCCAGAAATAACCACAGTGGCATTGTAAAATTGTACCCGTAATAACTTGAACAAATGGGATAAATAAATGCAAATGTAAAAAGAGAAAACTGATCCAGTTTTTAGTAACGCAGAGACTGTACGAGAGCAGAGTATAACGATAGTTTCAGGAGTCCTGATGCAATCAGCAGTCACCATTATTTTGAGTAGTAACTCCTAACAAATAAAGTGCCATTTTCTCTGAGCAAGGGCCTCTTCAGCATCACTTTTACCACCACAGCTTAACTCCTTGCTTCTCGAACAAACCACAGGCTTGTTTGAAATGTTACTGACTAAATTGCTTAATGCTGTCTAGAGACCTCAAATATGTGAAGTACCCGGTGCATAAAAGACAGCTTATTTAAAAAGCAAGCATAACAAAACTGACCTGCTAGAGAAGAGAGCCTCTGTCTTTTTCCCATTGGTATTAGGTGCTGCGCTTGGATTTAGTAACACAGCAACGTATGATTCCAAGTCCAGCATTTTTATACCAATATACAAGACAGAATAACTAATATAATCTCAATTATGCGATGCAAGGGTGGCCATCTGGCTGCTTAAGAACTGATTTTGACCCAGATAACAGAAAATGTTTTTGCATCAGAGACAAAAGTTTCAGGTGTGACATCCACATACCTGTTGAGCAACATTAATTAAAAAAAACCCCAAAAATTCAACATGTAGTACAAAAGTCATGTTGATGGAAAACAATAATTCACGTCTGTATTTATATACCCTACATTATCAGCCTCTTTGCAGAGCTAGATTCCTCTCACCATGGCCAATAACAATAAAATAGAATCCCCCCACCACTCTTCTCAGTGAATCTCACCAAGTCAAAGATCTAGTATTCATGTCAATAAAGATTTACTATTGCTTGTGATGATAACCCTATATCATCCCACCCCTGAGGTGACTATATCTCAGTCATGAATGAATAGATCACTATATAAAAGCAGTTACCTACTTTGATATACAGTAATCTGGCTGTATCTCTATGTATCTCAAAAGGCTCCAGAACAACAGTAGGCATCACAATAAATCATTTGAGTATAAGGTTAATGTTCATTGCAATAGCATTGCAATATTTCATAGGTACATGTTCAAAGGCAAAGGTTTTATTCATAAATACACTGATGATATAACTGACTTGGACACTTCTAGCATAAATTTAGAGAGAGGAGTAAAAGAAAAGTTTATTCTAATTTTTCAGGTATAAGGATGCCTTTTCCTACTAGCAGCGGCTGGTCCATCTTTGTCATGCTCATCATTCAAAAACTCCCCACTCACTCACCTGTATCACCAATAGATAGAAGGTGAAAGGCAGGGTTGTTTGGGGAAGTGAATTTAAGAGGATGAAAATATTTTGGACCTAAGTGTGGCCTCAGTAGTTCACTCCTGGGGGGAAGGTTTGCAAAGGCATAAACAGAAGTTAGGCATCCAGTCTAACTTTGCACAGGCAAGAGTCAGCCTCCCTGAAGGCAGTTGAGCACCTGTCTCTCATGAGTTCATCTTGTCAAGAAGAGCTACATTGTTTAAACTACTTTCATTGGGTGGTTTGTGGTTTTTGTTTTTGTTTGTTTGTTTGTTTTTTATCTCCACATTCACATGAATGAGGAGCATATATAGAGGCTTAGCTGGGACACTTGGCAGAGAGGGGATAAGTGCTTGAGATCTGGCAGACATAATTTGTGACTCTTACCGAGTTTGCAGATTACTTTAGCTCTCCCTTCAAAAGAATAGTTTTTAAACTATGCATCCATGATAAACTGTTTTGACAATAATTAAGGTGGAAATTCTGTATATTTGAACTCTCACTATTGAATGGAAACTACTGTAAAAGCAGGCGTTCCATGCATTCACCGCAACAGATATACTAATGTTCTGTCCTATATAGAATATATGGGTGAGGACAACAATGCGTAGAAAGCTCAGTAAGCCTCCATCTTCTGCACGGACAAAATGAGCAACGGTGGTGAAGAAGGTAAAGGGTGTAGAATTGCACAGGTGGGGCTGATGCTGAAGATTAAACACGCTGATAAGTAAAGGTGCTGGTATGAATAAAAGTTGAAATTACTTCCCAGCCATCATACAAATCCTCAACGCTATCCTATTTTAATGATTTTATTACTGTCATCTACACCTGAAAAATATGTATTTTTTGAGTAACTACACATTTCTTTCAATACACTTTCCTAATAAATCAACACACCTTGGGTCTTTGCTTCATCAAAAGGCAGGTGAGCTTTTCCTGAATACTGACAATTGTAGAGTTAATGCTAGAGTTTTAATTTAAAAAGCTGAGGAAGAGCATTACGAAAAAATGAATTCTAAAATTAATTAAACTCTTGTTTTATTTAGTGGAAGAATAAAGATCTACAGTGTACATATTTAATTAGAGCCATAAAAGTACCAACATTCTTAAACGTACTAATATTTTTAAACATGTGACTGAATCAAGTAATGGACTGGAACAAAGCGTATTATCAGCAATGCTGTATTCAGAATCTGTTTGAAGATAAGCAGATGGCTAAGTTTAAACTGAGAAAAATAGAATTTTAGCCCAATAAATTTACTTCCAAGAGCCTTTTTTTTACTGTTTGGCAGTATGCTATTGTGGTGGGAGAGCTGCACCTATTAATCCGAAAGTGCAATGGATCGTCTCTTCTGGAATAATTTTTCTTGCCTGCATATTTATATGTTCCCCACCCCTGATTTAGAAACTCTCATTTATCTTGAAACAGATGGATATCAAACCCTACTCTTTCTTCAGATTAGAATCAATTAGGAATTGCTCAGACATATCAGTGCCATAGATAAAAAGAGACTGAGACCTTTTGTACTGTACTTGGCTCCTCCTGAAGAGATGTTACGACCTGTAAGCTCTACAGGTGGTCAGGCTGCTAGGGCTGACTTCCCTACGCTCCACTCTGTAGCTACAGAGTTGTCTTCTCCTGAAGGCAACTTGGGACAAGACTCTTGTCTTAGATGACCTGACTTGTCTTTTGGGGCAATCCCTTTACTCACAGCTTCTGTATCCTCGCACATACTTCTGAGGCACTGACTGTACCATCTATTTAAAGAGGAAGCTTTAAAAATGGGAACCACCCAATTGCTGAACAAGCGTTCTCTGTGCTTCAGGCATTTGCATCCAAAATAAATCAAAGCTGACTGCATGAGTGTTCTTTCACAAGACAGCAGAACATTTTCCCCTGCCCAAAAGAAAACGTTTCTTGTTCACCAGGAGATATCATGCTGGATCGTACCAATGGTGCACCTACACCAGTGTGCCACCTCCTGTGCTAACCAGAGTCAGACATATCCAGGAAAAATGTTGGAACTACACCGTAACCAAGTGGAAATTACCTCCTGGTTTCTAAGAGTCAAACAGTGACTCTTGCTTCAGTCAGGGGAAAAGCCAACTTTTGCTTACTGTTGGATCAGAACTGATATATTAATATGAAGGTACTCAGAAAGGGCATTTATAGTGTCAACATCGATTTCAAAGAAGGCAAAACTTTCAAGGCTGTGTGAGCACAAAGGCAGGTTTCTCTTTCAGTTTATTTGTTCTTCCTTATGAAACAACAACTTTCTATAGCAGCAATTAACAACAAGGTGATTTTTACATTCACCTAAAACAAATGCATTTGAAAAGAATAAATGATGGAATTGTGTTTGCTTTAATGCAAAAGATTTTGTTTCTGAGGTCTTTATCATGTTATTCTGCAAAGAAATTAAGAAGATGACATGATTAGCGGGTGGGAAAAATGTCTGTGGAAATGCTAGTTACTATAACTGTTTGATGAACATGACACTTATGGAATAGATAAGGAGCTTTCTGATTCGGCACTTAAAGATTTACAACTTGCAAACACTTGGTGAGTACCATGGATTTAATTGAATCTTGAATGTTGACACTACAAACCAGTGCTAAAAACTCTAAAAGTTCTGCTTGTGGATAGACATTTGATGCCGCTTGCTTTGGGCCAACAGTTAATTTTTAACATTGTGGGGACAAGCCAGTGACCCTGTGTTCTTGCTCAGGAATGTCTGACCATTCAGCAGCTCCCAGTTTCTACTGAACGCCCACTATACTGGAATATTTGGGTGTTTAAAGATGCACACAGTTCAAACTTTTCTGTGTCGCTATCAACTTTTCATCAGATATTGAGCTCTGTGGAATATCGTTGCTTTGGAGCGAAGATGCATTGAGCTGTGAGAAAAGTTTGTTAAAGCTGAGGATCACTCAAAGAGGAATTAAATGGATTTCACTTATAATTTCTTATTAGGTTTAAGAAACTGCTTTAATGAAATCAAGATGGAGCCCTTTGAATGCAGTGAAATGATGAATTTACCTTACAATAACAACAACAGAAAGATATAAGAATAACTAAATTAGGCCATTGTAGAAATATGATTAAGACCTGTGCAACCAGTAATACCATTGAAAAGAGAGACATACTTATTCCGAGTTTAATTTATTTGTGGCTAGCAAGTTATAATTAAAACAAATTCTATTCCCTGCATATTTACAACTTTATCATACAAGGACCATAAAGTGGAATTATATTGGGTGATTTATTTTGTGGCTGTTTCTTTCTGCTTTTGCGTACACATCGAAATCATGAAGAGAAAATGAGAACACTAGCAAAATCCAAATACTTTATTTAAAACAAAAAGTGTAATTGTTCAGAAATAGACTATTGACTTTCACTGGGTTAAACAGCTCATGTACTGATTAGGCTTGAAGCTATAATTGTTCTTGTCACCCAAACTCTGCTCAGTCAATATCTTTTTATCATATACATTTTTAATCACATATTAATAAACAAGAAGGTGTGCTTTATTGATGGCTGGATTAGTTTATTGACCAACTCAACAACTCTACATATGGTTTCTGAACACAGAAACAAGGTCAATGTGTAAAGATGAGGAATAGTACATTCACCATCTTTAGTATACTTCATTCTGGTGGTCTGCTTCCTTTCTTAGAAGTGCTGCAATCCATACAGTGTCTCCAATTTTTTTTTTTTAGAAATTATTTCATATTTGAAACAATCTCACTGTTCAAGCACATTTTGGGTTGAGCTTCAAGGAAGCATAGACTTCTATGAGCTTCTCTAATTTAACATAATTTTGTCATCTTGACATCAAGCTGCATTATTATTTAAACCTTCATGAATTCAAGTTTTCAGATACTTGTTGATTCTTACCAAGTATCCTTTATTTACTTGTATTTTGGAAAATATTTAGATTTTTCAGATTCTCCTAACAGCTAACTTTGTTCATCCTTCTAATCAGTTCTTTTCATTTTCCTCTGTGAATTGTCACCATGAGCATTCCCCTCGAGTAATTCAGGTTTTGAAAACCACTGTATAAAATTAACAAATAAAACAATAATAGTACCTGGCAATACCTGTGTGTATTCTTTCCTGTCAGACAAAACCTGTGCAGAGGAACTTCCATTCTCCCACCCTTAAATTATTGCTTTTGTTTTTCAAAGGGATAGACAGTGGAATAGAAATAGATCTTTTCGTCAGCATCTCCATTTCTACAAAACACTGTTTTGCGATAGAAAAGTATTCAATTGAAAAATATGTTGATGACCCTGCCTGTCAGGTGCTTATATGATCACCTGAAAACAAAAGTCATGTGGAAAAACAGCTGACTTTCAGCACGCACAGAGGTACACATCAGCCAGAAACAGTGTGTTTGCAACCTGAAGTTTATGGTCCCTAAAGCCCTCCAAATTCTTTTCTCCTTACAATACGAGCTTAAAATAGGTCAAAATGATCAATCACTGCAGTATCACAAAACCTCTGATATTACCAATGTCTTGTGACTGAATTGTGTAGGTGATGAGACTTATTAAAAAAAAAAAAAAATCTGGCTTGACTGTCTCTAAAATCATATGCAGAGGCGCTATTGCTTTGCCTTCTCACTGTGCAGTTCTTCAGACGCATCTCAAATAAGCTCTTTTCCCCCTTACGGGTTACCGCTCACAGTAAAGAGAGGCTGTCTGAAGAGGTCTCTGCATTTCTTTTTCCCCACCAGAGAGCTGCCTTTTGTTTGTGTCTCCCAAGAACAGTATCATCAGCTTCATTTTCCAAACAGATTCACTAATTCATTATCTATTTGCAATAGAAAAGTATTCAATTGAAAAATACGTTGATGACCCTGCCTGCCAGGTGTGTTTGCAATTTTTGCATAAATGTGCAAAATTACATTTCTACTTTTTCTAGGTCCCTTTATGCTACTGGTTAAAATTATACTGTTTTTTAGGAAGAGCGAAAAAGTATCTCAGTACATCCAGTAGTGTTTTTCTACTCTGGAGTTTAAAGATGTACCGATTTGATTCTTTTTTTGTGAGTGCCATTCTACAATCCTCAGGCTGCTGGTCAAGGGAAACGTTTAAGAGCTTATACACTAAGGTATAAAAAATTAGCGTAACAATGAAGAGAAAGTTAGTGTACATAGTTACTAAACACCAATCAATAGCCCCCAGGAACTTCTTAATGGGGAAGTTTGAGAAAGCAAGTGTAGAAGAAAGGATCCTTCACTCCACTAATAACCTTGACATACTGAGAAAGGGGAACTGCTGAGGCAATAGTAGAGGGTCGGGCTGAACTGCACATTACCACAAGATCTTCTGAGGAAACAAAAGGTGATACAGAAACACATCCAAACCAAGTGCAGACTAAAATCCCGCAGATGACTAACATACTGGCGAAACCATTCATATTCACATAAGTATTATCTCTGTAAAAGCGCCAAGTGCACCAAGATGTTGTGTACAAGTTCTGGTCATGTAAGGTAAAGCTTCCCAGAGGCACCCTTTAATTGGTCTAATTTTCCCTGCCAAACATCATTAAAGTTTTAGATGTTCAGGCCAGGTCTTGTCACTTTACTATTTCATCACTTTTTGGATTACCTACTCCCAGCATAAATGTTCTCAAAAATATTTGCTGCCTCTATGTTTCTCTCCCTTTCACATGCACACCTCCTTCCCTAAGAGTCTTATCGAAACCTTGAAAAGTAGAGAAAGGAAAATTATGGAGCGTGAACTACTATTCAACCCCACAAGGTAAACGATTGTCCAGATACAGGAAATCTTCCTAGCACTTTAGGAACACGGTCCCCTCTACTTCCACTTAGTTCCTGGCCCTTTTGAGGAAAAAAAACCCAAAACACAAGAAAAAACAGCAACTATGCAACCCATAGATTCATATGCTACTCCCTATGTAGATGTGTAGGAACTATCTGGAGTTTGGTAAGCAAAAGCATTTCTGGGAAAGTTGTTATTAAAGGGAAGGGAACTGCTAGAGCCAGTTTATGAAAGGATTGAAATGAGTACTACGCGCAATGAATAGACTGATTTCCATAGTAGGAACACACCAAATCATGCCAGCGTGGGCTGACTCACCACAAACGGGTGGGTTTGACTGTTGGCTCTGACATTGACTTATTGCACGGCCTTAGGCAAATCCCTAAACATTTGTTTTTACTTCTCCATTTATATCATTTGGATAATACTTACATACCTGAAGGGGATATTTTAAGGTACAATATGTTTAAGATACTACAAAGATTTTAAATGCTGTAACATAGCTGAGCCTCATTAACACCATCAGGCTAAAATAAATATGGAGATGATTTAGGTAATGCGGTACATGTTCCTGGAACTGGGGAACTTCACTGAACAAAGAGCAAAATCTTCAAAGAGCCAGAGGAATGGGAAGGTACAACCCATTGTAAAGCTGAAGTACTTTGCAAGGGTGGGTGAATTTGTAGAGGAAGAAGAACAAGTTTGTTTAATAGGGAAGAGTTCAGTCTTCATTAATTATTTAAGCGGTTGGGCAGAACTGAAAAGCAACACGTGCTCAGGAGTGCGTGAAGAAAACAAAAACTGTAAGCCTCAGTTACCCACCCGTGTTGAAACTAGGTAGGACTTTGCCAAGGTGAAACCTGAGGGCTTGTTTCTATTTCCTCTATAGTGTGAAAACACGAGTGTCAAAAGAGATCCTCTCCATTTGGACCTTTCTCTCCTATCAGGAAGGGGAGACAGCCTTCTCCTAAAGAGCATGAGGTGCGCTGAGGGCTCCCCAGACCTGGATCACACAAAAAGGAGGATGCTTATCCTGATGAACTTTTCAGCAGGGGACAAGCAGTCCTGGCATGGTGAGAGATGGGTTGGAAATCCCTGTGAAAGAGAAGGGCCCCAGTAAAGTTGCTGGGTAGAGAGCCCATTGTATGTTGACTACATTGAACTCATTTGCAGGGAGGACAGAAATGAGAGGCTCCAGGCCTCTGCCTGGAGGCTGTGGGACTGCCACCAATGTCCTTAAATCCTTGAACCCTACTTATACCAGAAGAAACGCATTTGTGGGCTAACTCAGAGAGAGGCAAATCCAAAACACAGTATATCAGATAAGATTATATAGCAGCATTAGCACTTCTGAGGTTTTCCTCCTTTTTTTTCTTGGCCTTCTTTAATGTATTTTCCACACTTAGGACCTTAGTGAAAACACACACTCTTAAAAGAAGGGTGGGGGGAAGTCTGGCAGCATAGAGAGTGGTATAACAGGATGTGAAATCAGGTTAACTGCTCTAGAAGTAGGAGGGAGAGGCTGAAAGTGAATGAGGAAGGGGAGAGAAGCTGAAGTGGATGTTCTTAAAGTGAGGGAGATGCAGCCAGAGGGTGGAAATAGAGGGGCTGCTCTTGAGCAGGTGAAACAACAGCAGTCAGGTTTCAAGTACCAAGAAATGAGGATTGGGACAATTAGTGCCGTGATCTATTTTTTTTTTCATTGGGTACATTTCTTTTGGCATTATAGTAAACCTGAGAGAACAAGTTGAGTGGCCTAGCTTTAAATGGGTTGTGATCCAGATAGGACCTCCAGCTTTGGGGTTGCCTTAGTCCTTTTTACTGGGTTGACAGGAAAGGAATAATAGTCTGCCCTGCTTCTAGACCAGTTCTACCATCATCCTGCTCTGAATGTCCATTCCTGGTTGGAAAATGTTGCCCTGTCCTGCGGCTTGTATCGCCGAGGTTAGTCCCACAGAAAAGAGTCCTGACTGTCATCTCTGAGACCGCCCAGGGATGTGAACCTAAGTGCAGTAGGTGGAGAAATCAGTGAGACTTGCCTGCAAAGAGCACTTCTGCTCCTAAACAAAGTGCTCTCACCTGTACATTCAAACAGTATAGTACGTACGAATAAGGTAGACTGGACTTGTCTTACATCCCACAGAGACATCAAGGTAATTTTAAAGTTGCTAGCACAGACTGCTCCATGGTTGATGTTACTGAATGGGGCGATTTGTGTACTTCACACATTACGTATATTTATCCATCTTATTTATCACTTATGATGACCCTAAAGATAGGCACTGAACCTAAAACACAGTTTGAGACATTACATATTGCTGGCTATAAAACTGTTTCCCATACTAGAAAAGAAACCAGTTTACAAGCTTAAAATACTATTGTTAAGTTCTTCATTGACACACATCATTTGAGAGGCACAAAATCAAATTCATATTAAACTAACAAAGCTGATACATTTTTACTACATCTACAGACCACAGAACACTTTGCTTTCAGGAAAAGTTGAATAAATCACAGAGCTTTCTTAAGGAGACTTCTCCCCTTGTCTTCAGAAAGTCCTTAATGTGACATCTGTCCCTGCACTGTCACCTCTTTTAAAACTAACAAATGCATGACATATAATACAAGATTTATAAATTAAAGAAATCCACGCCTTTTAAGTAATATTCTTTAAATCTCAGTTTCTGACAGTCCTCCTATTTGCTCAGTAACTGTAATAGGCGTATTTTTCAGAAAATAGTGAATAAAAACTGACAAGCTATCGGGGGAATCTGAATGCATAATTGATGGGGGCATAAATTAATATGATTAGGCCTTTATTGGGTGCCACTGCTGCCAAACCTACAAAAGGGGCATGGAATAAAACATGGCTATGTTCTCAGGGCTGATAGACATCAATATGTAATGCATATTATCTCAAGCCTTCTCATGTAGTCTGCTTATGACAGCACTCAACCTAATTGAAATTTTTATCTTTCTGTTGCATACAGACGGTTTTGACTAGCTGCTTCGAGGGAAAAGAGAGAAATCCAAATGACCCAAACGAAGGATTCTCTGTAGAGGTGTATACCCTTCTTGCAAATCACTTTAAAATGGCTTTCTGGTTTTATAAAGCCATCTTCAGAAAGCTGCATTAAAGACAACCCAGGACTTGGTTTGCCTCTCTACCTTTTAACTAAGCTTAACAGCGCCTTTCCCTAAAAGAGAAAAAGGAATCAAAAGATTTCTTCATAAAAATCAATATATTGTATGCTTACTTCAACTGAGACTTCATTTTGCCTCAGTTCTTCACGCTGCATATATGCAGGTTAGGAGGGAATCTTTTTTCTATTTATTATGAAATTTTTCACACTATCTCCCTTCAGACACGTGAAGAAAAAGTTAAAATTTAAGAGTGATTTCTTGAACTGACACCCCCCAATGCCTCCAAAAAATGTTGGTCAGGTGATAAAGTTTCATTGAGTTAATTCTAAATTATTTTTAAACTTTTTCTTTCTTTTTCAGTTCTTTTTAACTATGAATTCACACACTGTGAAATGAAAAGCCACAGCAAAAACAGGATAGCGATCAGTTCTACAACATTTCAAACATTTTCTGTAAATGAGAATGTAATCAATATTCACTTTTCATTAAGTGTTTTTGCTTTGATGAGTCAAAGTTGATTAAAAAGTTTCATATTTAATATTTTGCTCTTTATTGAAAAGTACTGTATTGCATGAGTGTTCCTAAGAATGCATGCTACCATTACTAAATATTTTTATTACAGTAGTGCTGGATATTGTACAAATAAGATAAGGAGTCAGTTTCTGCTCTGTTGTTTACAGTCTAGAAGGGGATTATCCCTGGAGTAAGACACATTTAAGCGGTAAAAATCAAAATAGAACACAGAGAGGGGCAGAAATGGGTCCAAAACCCCATTTTGGTTTTACGGAAACTCGCTTCCTCAGATAGAGGAAATAAATCTAGTTTTTTTCTTTCTGAAATATATTTAAAAGTCCATGCATTTACTTTGATAGATAAAAATCATGTTATTGGTTATTTTCATACCGTGACATGAAGACAAAGGCAGTACAGCTAAAAAATTACTTTCTTCTGTTAATGGTCAATTTTTTACTCTTCTAACTCATCACTCCATTATCATAAACTGTAGGGCATCCATAAATATGAAGAGGCCACATGTTTTGTAGCTTGAAGAATGACACATTGCGTTCTGAAAGATCCATGCTCTTGCACCTGTTATTTCAAGTAATTTATTTATTTCAGAGGCTATAAAGCACTCCCACTTTCATTTTATACCTGCCCTTGGTGGTTGCAAGTTCAAGATGTGAAACAAACCTGCTATGATTTCCTTTCCATTTACGTATCACAAACAGCGAGCTCAGGGCAGTTGATGGACGACAAGAGATCGTGAACTTTCCCTCGAGCACCATGGAGAAACTCCAAGCCTTCTTTTGCCCTAACGCCAATTTGTCATATGAATTAAGTTTTGACAAAATACATTTTGAGAGCCTACTGCTGCATGATTTTGGTGCTGTTTGTTTTTACTTTAGTGCTCTATTGAAAAGGTATCTTCCTTCCCTTTGCAGGAAACCAGACTGATAACTATATAACTAGAACAGACTCTATGTATGCTCTGCAGTGTTGTGTGGATTGTCAGGGGGGTAGGAGTGATTTGAGGCTGTAGATTGAAATGTTGGGGGCTTAAGTTGCTTTACTGTTTCGATCCTGTGTAACTTTTTTTGTACTATGTGTGAATGTCGATATTTACAGTTTAGTGTATATTTTCTCTATTTATAGAGAATTTATATTTATAGAAAATTTACACTATTTATAGTCTATTTATAGAAAATATACACTAAATTGTAAATATTGACATTCTCTATTGGTGTATATTTTCTCTATAAATAGACAAAATATAGAATAACAAGAAATCTGCAATCCCACCAAACACGTTGGTTAGAAGATGGCGTCAAGGGATGTCTCCTGATCTTGTTTCTTACTTAAAATTATATTTAATTCCTGAAGGGTTTCTCTCATTAGAGCATAGCTTGGACTTGTAATTACTTTGGGAGGTTCTTAAGAAAGGAGTTATTACAGCTCAGAAGACTCTCTTAGTAATATGTGATACAGTTTGAACTTATGAGACTGATAGCAGAACAATTTCGCAATAGCACTAAGCATTGCTGGACAATAGTTTAAGGTGAATTTCAGGGGGTTGTGTTTTAAAAATAATTTCCCATATTAATCCCTGTTTTCCAAGCGATCTGTTCTTTCTCAGGAGCAAACGAGTTCATCTAGTGGTAGAGCCTGCAGCTCACAACAGTGTTTGAGGCACAGGGTTTCCTTCTCCTCTACCTGATAAATTACTGAGTACTTTTATCCCACCATAATACTTTCTTTCATCCACTTTTTTTTCAAGAGACACTAACTCAGTCCATACGCATAGTGGCTCAGCTTGTTCAGAGAGAGGAATATTACCCAATGGAGGAGAAGCCTGAAGTGACATCCACTCCAGGCTTTCTCCTTTTTCACCTAGCATCACTGCAGTGGACAACACAGACAGGTACAGTAAGACTGGAGTGCAGAGTGGGGCTGGCTTGCACCACGCTGCACAAATCTTTTGTAGCAGTTATGATGGGAGTGCTGGCACACAGTTGTTTGTATCTCCCGTTTGACCTTATAACCCCATTACTGTCATCTGTAGTCCAGTAGAAGAACAATGTGTTCTTGGTGGCCCACTTCATCCACTGGACAAAAAGAAAAAAAAGGGACATTTAAGGTTCTCACTAGTCCTCCGTACATGCACTTGTGACTTTGGAGAAATGGGTGTGCAACAGCCTGAGTAGACAAGGTGAACTCACGACCTTAGTAACTCTGGCCCAGGTTCTCCTACTATGCTGGATAATATCTTATACCACAACTAAGTCCATAGAAGTCAATATAAGTTATGGTTCCATAATACAGCTCTTAGTTAAAAAGCGATATTTCTAATCCAACCATAGGGTACATTTAGACATCTCTCTCCACAATGCAAGTTCAAAACTGGAATTACAAGTTCTCACCTGAGTCCATGAGCAAAACTAGCACTAGCATGTGAAACAAATATGAAGGCTTGCTGGTAGCCTGAGGAGTAGAGAGGGAGGATCCTGCAGATCTATTTGAGTGCTGCCCTGGGTTTGAATGTGGTTTTAGTCATAGAGGTCCTAGGGTCAAGATGTTGCCAACCTGAGCACTAATATCAGAATGACCTCTCTCAGTCAAATGTAAGCTGACTAGGACTTCTATAGAAAAGTGATAGTGGTGGGGGCTAGTTGCTTGCTTTTCCTCAAATAATTCAGATTCTTTGAAATTTTCATAGTATTTTGATAAGCTGTGAAGAAGGATCAAAGTTTTTTTCAATGTCTCAACTTCACATGCTTACTCATGAGAAAACCAAAACACATGCTATGGCATAGTTTTGGTGCCTCTCTGTGGGCCATGCTTTCTTGCTGTCCTACGTACTTTAGTAAATACCAATCTCTCTGCTTAGCCAAAACAGAATTGAACCGTGTGTGATGGAGGATGCAGTAGATGAACCTAGATGGTAAAGACAGAAATTCTCTGGAGATATTTCCTGCATATCACACCTTTTAAACTCTCCAATAGGGGCTTGAAGGTGCTTGACGATGCAAATCAAGGTTATTACGACGGCCTTGAAACCAGTCAATTAACATAGGCCCAAGAAGTATATTAAATATAGGGCAGAAAAAGAGAGAAGTTAACACCATTTAATAGGTATGAAAGTAAATGACTTCACAGAAACAAAAAGCAACATCTGCAGTGCTATTATAGTAAACCACATGTATTATTAACTATATCTCAGTACCCTTGTTTGGTAGGGATGGGCTACAACTGAGACCCAAGAAACATGGGATACATTTCTGGGGAGGTGAATGTCAGCTGGGGCCTCCAGATCTATTTGTAGTTTTGAGTTCCTTCTCCGCAAAGTGTTTTGCCCAAGGTCAAACAGGGCTTTTAAACAGAGGTTGCAGTCCTAAACCTCCACCAAACCACACTGCAGGATATTGGCAGAAATACTACTGTGCTTACTGCAAACCACTGAAATCTGCCAAATAAGTATGGCTCTTCAAGAGCATAGAACTTGCCTGAAGTTAGCAAAGTAAATCCCGTACGAAATGCTAATATTCCCTCCCCTCA
Organism: Rissa tridactyla; assembly: GCF_028500815.1. NCBI lineage: Eukaryota > Metazoa > Chordata > Aves > Charadriiformes > Laridae > Rissa > Rissa tridactyla. The sequence goes on along the minus strand of NC_071468.1, from coordinate 23,196,668 downwards.
CTGCAAAGCCATTTGAGGAATTTCAGCATCGTGACATTTTCAAATTACCAAATTGAAACACTTAACATGTTAGTAAAATGCATTGTGCCGACGATGTTTTAACAAAGATCATTTATCACCTCTGGAAAGCTGCTGAGTAAATCCTTTTGACTTTGTACTATCCCATTCATCCTTGTTTCAAATAATGTAATTCTAACATTGTATTGATATTCTTTTAGATTTTTTCCCCTTCTTTTCCATTTAAAAACTGGTTTCTAAATATATTTGATGCAACTAAGTTTTATATTTGTCTCCTTATGGAAGTATGCAGAAGATGTGCTCAGCTATATTGATCTCTGAGGAAATGTGGATGAGGTAGATAATGCAAAACCTTTTTGTCATTACTAACAGTTATATAGGTTTGGGAAATTTTCTGTGTTTGGCTGACTAGATAAGTGGATGCACTCACATTTATTTGATTGGAAAAGTATGGGGAGTAAACTGTCTCCCCAGTTTCTGTATGGAATTGATCTTTTGTGTATTAATACTTTCCTCTTACAGAAAAAGAGTTGGTGATTATGAGAGCAGAAGCACCCCTTTCTTTCTGCTGGAGTCTTTGGTGACCAGTCTTAAAGAAAAGGGACGGGACCTAAACAAGTCAGGAGAGGGGACAATGAAAGGGCACAAGGCAAAGTGATCAACTTTCCACCTCTAACCTTCAGAACCAGAAGGAGAAAGAAATCACTGCTCTTGACTTTATTAGCTCCTTGCGACTCTCTCACATCTGTGACAGACCTACCTTTACTCTCCCTGGTCTGGGGTAGCTGCAGGTGTCAGGTAGTTGTTAGGTTCTGGCTCAGTTGCAGGAGCAAAGGCCGGTACTCAGCTTTCCTCTGCTAGCTGGGATGCCAGGTAGAAGGTTATTAATGGTAACACGCAAGTCCCGTGACTTGTTGTATAGGAGTTTGTCTAAAAGGTGAATGAGTAAAAACTTCATGATGTCCTTTCTACTGGGAAACTATCACTTAATTGTTTGGGGTGTTTTGTTTTTTTTTCGCCCATTCTAATTCCTCTCTAATTGTTCAACATGCCTCAACGCGCCCCCTTTCTCTGAGTTTCCAGACTGTGTTCTATATCTGTCGACTGCAGACACCGAGATGTATACAGACCTCTGCAAACAAGTCCAGGCCACGAAATCCTAATTCTGGGTCCAGGCTATACTCCCTTTGGTGATAAAGAGGTCTTTCAGTCCTATTGCGTCACTTACTCCCTCCACATACAGGTTACTGCCTTCTTGTCTGAACCGATTCAACTCTCTGCTTTGTGGAAACAATGAATAATCAAGTTAAAGGATTTTGTTTTTAAAAGTATATCTTTTTCTCAGTCTGGTTTACAGTGTGACCACGAAAAATAGGCTTGAATAGGCCTAAGTGAGGCAGAAATACTTTTTTGGTAAGAGGGAAAGCAGCTGGGAACAGGGGTCATTTAAACTACCATTACTGTTATAAGGCACATGTCTTGTAACACGTATAAGGTTAGGTGCTGGTATGCGGGGTGCATAGGCGAGTAGCAGAAAGACTCTGGTTCTTAATCCCATGGCTTTCAGGACGAGGGCTAACCAGGATCAGATGGTCAGAGACAGCATCCTGTAGAGAGCAGGCAAAAGCAAAGTCTCCCACACGCAGTCCACAGTCCTAGACAGGCAGGTTTTACTGCCGAGACCCATTGTTACTGGGCACAGCCCTTCCACACAACTCTTATGAATGTACTAATATAGACCTGATATGCTGCCTCTTGGCTTGATGCTTTTTCAGCCAGAATCTTCCTTCCTCATCCCCTGTACCCCGACGTGTACTTTTTACGACTCCTCTTTTTTTCTGAGCCCTATGAGCTGGCATGAGATACCTTATCATGAGATCTATTTGCACTTTAAAAAAAAACAACTTTGTTTTTACGTCAGCCTGCCCTGTTTATTAAAATACAAATCCATTAGGTTCATATCCATATGGTCAATCTCCTTTCTAAGTTAGTTCCTGACCTGCAATACAATTCCTGATAATGATGGTGATTGGCATAAAGCTTGTCTAATCACAACAAATCCTGTGCATACTAAGGGCTCTGTCCTGCCCTTGGTGACCCTCTTATGAATTTCAGCTTTTCATATAAATTTAGACTAGTACTTTTTTAATCCAGTCTTATTCAAAATTAAACAAATCTCCGCCATGATTGTTAAAATTGGCAGACAGAAACACAAAAGATCTCAGGCAAAATTTAAAGTGAACAGCTTGTGCAAACAGGCAAAGTGATGCATGGTAGACAAGAGACACAGCCCAGAAAACCTGGAATGGAACCATTGGCTTTAATCAGATGTACCAATTTATGTTGTCCAAGAATCTGGCCAGCTTCTTAAAAAAATGTTTTGGATGTGTTAGAAAAATTGGGTGTATAAATTACAGCTGCCCCTATGACACTTCAACTTGAACGACCAGTACTTATTCAGTCAACTACAATAGGTCTCACTGTCCTTGGCAGGATTACAGGGGTAATATTTTTTAACATGGATGAGCAGCTCTTGAACAATTTCTCCATTGTATTAAGCATGAACGGGCTTTTCTTCAACATCAGGTGTGCATGTCTTCTTCTCACATTTATTTTTCTCCACCACACATATTTATTGTGGCCATTACAGGGGGGGAGAAACATCCCTTCCTATAAATGTTTGTCTTCTCCTCCATCTCTTTTATGGGAACACCACAAACTGATGGAGTGATCTTGTTTCATATGCCTGTCTTGTTTTATTTATTTATATAATCAAAGACGACATTCACTATTGTTAAAGTATATTGCTATGGCTTCTTCGTTGCTTGCAGAGGAACTTGTGGGCAAAGATAATGACAGGCTATGATAGATATTCTGTTAAAGATTTTATTCTTGTAGTTTCTTATTGACAAGAAATCTCATTTGTTTAAGAGGAGTTTATAATACAAAAAAAAAAAAGTAGTAAAATATTGTTGACTTATTCTGCCTTTATAAAAAGTTTTGGGGGCCTTGAAATATCCTCTACTGACAGCTGGACATGAAGGACTTCAAGCTGATGAAATAAGAATATAAATGTCTTCTACATAAGAATGATTGATAGAACAACATGACTGGTACACAGATAGCGCATATTATCTCAAACTATATCTTAAGGTCTTCATTTTCAGAAAGAGAATTGATACCAGTTAGGGCTAAAAAAGAATATTCAAAAGCTTTAATAGCAAGGTTTTCATCCTTTCATTAAGTATTAATCCATCACCAAAGCAGAAGGTGCTTTTGTTTTTGTCCTGTCCCCTCTCCTTGTTTTCCCTCCTTAACATGCATTTCCTTAGGTATTTATTAATTTATTGGAATATATTCTCCCATATTCATATCATTCCCTTAGGCAACATAGTGGTTGCTTTTATACAAGAGCTATATTAAGAATTTTATGTATTGGTAACTGTCAATCTAACTTTGAAGATGCAAATGAGGAGGTTCCTGTGTAGCATCCAAGTCTACCAAAGATTTAAAGAAAACAAGTCAAGCATGTGCAGGCTGAAGTGGAAATAAAATTCTTTATACCACACACATCCTGAATAAAACTGCATATTTTTAATTGTATTTTTATTGCCGTTCTCATAGGAAAAGGCACTCTGAGCTTAATCCTGCTGTTTTTCTACAGTTCAGAAATAAGGTCCAGCAATATAAGACATATGGAAAGACTTTGCAAGTCTATGTGAAGTAGTATAGTGAAAGAAAATGCTTAATTTGCTTGGCCAAATTCTCATTTTAATTATTTGAGACTCCAAACTTCCTTTTCCTTTAAGTGATATTCCTTAAAGTATGTCTTCCCAGCTCAAGTGTCAGATCAATTAATTTTTTTCTCTCTTTGTTTGCTCTAGAGGAGACTTCTTTTATTACAAGAAAAGAAAAAAAATGTACATATGTGATAGTAACTTTAATTATTGAAGGTTTTTGACACCACTGATGAAAACGCTTCCCACAAAGTCAGCTTTGAGCATAGCCAGTGACAATGCTGTGAAGGTCAGTGTTCAGATTAACATGCTCACTGTAAAAACATGTGGCAGATTTTTGTACTAATGGAAGTAGTAATGTACTAACTGACTGAAAGAGTGAAAAACTTGTCTCCAGACTAACTAGAAGCCTCTGATACTAAGCAACTAAACAAGCTTCCTTGGGAAACAGAAACTTAAAATTTACATCCTTGCCTGTTTCATTCTAATCTAAGGTGACTTTGATTCCAAGAAACACTTTTTTTTTTTTTTTTTTAAATTCATGCTGAGACAGTTTCCTGGCAGAATTCAGATTGATTGAACTAGATCCCTGATATCTCCCCTAATATTAAAGACATTACACACTGGCATCCTGATTCCCCTCACCTCTCAGGGTGTAAATCAGGGAACTTTCATGGAAATCAGCAAGTATGAGGCCCAAGAGCTTTCAGTGTGTGATAGAATTAATTTTTGGCTGGCATACTCTTACAAAAACTGATTTCTGAAAAAATCAAATCTTTTTAATGACAAGTAAGCCCTCACACACAAGACAGTGGATGGGGAATTGTGCAGTGCTTTGCACCAAAGAAAAATGGTGCTTTGATGGTATCACCATCAGGTACACATTCGAAGCTGATGAGGAGGATGAGTAAAGATAAGCACATGACTTTCCTAAGACAGCTGAATACATTGAAATACATTGAAAGGAAAAGAAGTTTTGGAGAAGAAATTGCATATTCTGAGAGAACAACATTGCTTCCCCCCCAGAACCCCACAAAAACTGTATGTATGTAAAAGGACTGAAAAAGGAGTTGTAGCTGACAAAAGAGAGAAGTCGGCTGATGTTCCTTGAAACAGAGGATATGGAAACCATTTACTGAAACAGAGAAAAGGTCTTTTAGCAGAATCCTTCTCTTTCCCACTTTGTTCCTCTGTGTTCCAATATGGTCTTTTGACAGATCATTCTCCTGGAGAAGACACAGCTGCACAAATGTTTCCCTTCAACACGAAAGCGCAAACTTTAAGTTACACTAAATAAATAAACAAAATCCATCCGTTACTCATCTAAAACCAGAAAAAAATGAAACAACAGGAATCTAGATATTACTTTTTAATGAACAATTCTACAGAAAACCCCAGATGTCCTACATCTTGGTCACTACATCTAGTTGATTGATGACATGTAACAAAGTGCTATGCGGTGAAGCCTGGTGTGTTTTGCACATCTAGGTTACTCAGAACAGTTTAGTCTTGTGTGGCCAAAAAGCATAGCATAAGGAACAAATAGCATTGGAGGGGGGGGAAAAAAAAAATCTGTCCTTAAGCAGGAATAATTGGATTTGGGGCTCTCTCCAGCACAAATTAACATTTATGGCATCTGGCCCATGGACCAGATGCTATAGTACTTTGGGCGTGTTTGGAAGAGTCCAGTTAATGGCAGCAAATGGCTGTTAAAGAGAAGAATGGTAGACAGAGACCTGTGGCACTTTCCCCAAGCTCTACCTTAGAGTGTGATGGGTTGGTGGGACTTAAGCGATTGCTCGAAGTGGATGGACATAGCACTTTTTCTCTGGAGGACTCAGGAGAAAAAGGAAGTAACTTCTTCTCTAAATGTTTTCATTTATGTAAAGAGAAGCAATTTGGCACTTTCCACATGTGCAGCTAATGTGGTTGAATCAATCCTTGCAAGAAGTGGAAGGATATGTTACCTCTGACATTGGATTAGCTCATTTAAACAGGCTATCCACCATTTAAACCACCCTGCCGTTTCAAGAAATTTTAGATTTTCCTTAAGCTACATGCCAGCTTGGTAGACTAATTCTGGTATGCAGCAAACCAAGAGGGTCCAAAATGCCACTGAACATTTGGCTCCATGAGAAAAGTTAAAGAAGATGGGTGAAGTTTACAATCCAGATCACTCTTTCTGGCTCATAATTCTTTTAAAAACTTTGTTGAATTCTGTGTCTTTAGGAGGCCACAAGCTTGGTGAACTATTACTTTGTAATACTGCATGATTGTGCGCAGACCTTCAAAGCCCATGTGAAAGTTGCATACAAACAGTAGTGCTATTGGAGTCTTTGTTCATATAATATTCTTTAAAATTTAGATGTCAACATTTACAGCAGATCGACAAAGAAATCCAACAACAGACCCGAATGGTCTAGAATATGTCAGAAACATCAAAGGACAGACAACTGATGTAAAGGAGCGGAGAAATAGAGCCCAATGAATCATAACCAACAAAGTTAAACCAATGAGATTAATAATCATCAGCTTCTCGGTGACACTTTTTATTTTGCCTGCTAGATAGAAGACATGCACAAAGTCTCATTTCAGTTCTACCTTTCCTTCACTTTTGGATTTGCGGATTCATTTGACCAGTCTGTCATCATGACACTAAGTAGCTCTGTTCTGGAAATTTTCCAGCAAAACACTGGCTTTTTTGAACTGGGAAGTGAGATGCTACCACTATCAGAAGCATTTGTGGTGATCTATAAACATTATGGCTATCATTTTACCTGGAAAAGTTTTAAAGTTTCCAAAAGGCTGATGAGGGATTGAACATTCCCCTTTCTCCTTCAGCTCCTTCGGCTGTAGCTTTGCTATTTCAGAACCACCCACAGTTTACACATGGAATATTTTCTGGAACACGCAAGACCCAGCTGAGGTCCCTTGGCTGAGCTGGTTGAAAGCTATAACCATCAAACTATTAGCCAGCTAATCTCTTGTATATTCACAACTCTTCACTATAACAAATATTCCAACAGGCGAACACTTAAGACGTAGGAGACACATTTTCAATGGTCTGTTCCAAGAAACATTTATACTCAAACACACACGTATAAATTTATATAGTAGAACAGCTCCAAAGATCAAATGGAGAGAAACTCCAGCACAGCCATTGGTAGCTGGAGAACCATCTGAGACATGAGGGCAGGGACGCCCACGTGGTTTTTCCTCATCTTAAACCATGAGAAGAGCAATGCAAGAGAATGATGAAGCACGGGGTCGGTAAGAAACTACAATAGCAAATGAAGAAGCAACCCAGATGGAGCTAGATGGAACCTGAACTTCATGGTCAGGCAAAGTCTGCCTGCTGGGGTAAAGGGGAGGAGGAGCGGGAATAAAGGGATGGAGGAAATCTCCTTCAGCTTGGACACAGAGCCTCTGTCTCCATGTGAATGGAGTGCTTAGCAGTTTGTCAGTACTAACAGTCCGCCTACTTTTTCTTCTGGCCTATGCATTAAGAATGGGGAGTTGAGGGTTTTGAAAAGTGCCTAAATAATTTGGCTGAAAAAATTAAATGGAATTAAAAGCCATCACTTGACATTTAAAATCATTCCGTAATTAAAAGTCATCACTCAGACATTTTCAACGTCCCCTACTTAAAAAAAAAATTAATCTTCAGAGCAAGCTTTAGAATCTTATTTTAATTTTTCTTGAATAAATCTTGTCCGAAATAGAGCTTTCAGAAATAGATGACTTTACCATTATGATTTAATCAACAGCTATTTGAAATGAATATTTCAAACCTTCACATTGTACATGCAACATGAATATATCAGGAGAAAAAAAAGGCACAGAATGCTTTGAAATTATGAAAGTTTGAACACGCGTCATCTCATAATTTTCTCTGTGCCGACCCACTTGTTACAGTCCTGTTGACAAAGAATTGCTTCACAGGCTCCACTTACACACTCAGTTGGTGATGGGAGGTGGGAGAGGGAAGAAAGGAACGTGTAACCTCAGGAATATCAGCTCTAGTTGGAGCTTATGCATCCCAATTCTTCAGGTGCTGAGGCACATGGAGCCAAGCAACAACAGAGGTAAGCCATCATAGCAGTCAGAGGAATCAGACACAAAAATGTCAGAGAAAGAGTTTTATAAAAAGTTGATGTTACCGTGAACACATTGTAGGATAAGGCTGGATTTTTTTTTTCCCAATGTTTCATTAATCAGATGCCTGCAGGACTGATGAAATAGATGCCCACCGATACCTATAAACCTTACTCAAAAAGAAACTTCAGTCATTATTGCCCTTCTCTTCTCTCCCTCGTGAAATGCAAGGCAGTATAATAGATACCCAGGTGATACTTATTTTCCCTACTTCTTAATCTTATTTTTTACGTCCTTTATTCATTGCTGAATTATTGAAGAAGATGGCTGGTAATTTCTACCAGGAATATTTTCAAATATTTTATTCATAGTTTTGCCCTATGACTAGTCAAAGAAAGTGGGTGGATCCTCTATGTATTTGAATCAATATGTTTCTCTGATCGGCATGAAATGCTGCTTGCTTGCTTATCTTTATAAAGAGAAGCTGGAATTATCTTTCATTGTCTTATCACGCATTGCTGACACGAACTGTTCCTAACCATTAACGAGACCAGAACGTACAAACAAGCTTCACTTTTAAAAAAATCTCTTCCTACCTACATGGGAACTTGGAAAGGAAAGGGATAAAAAAAAATTCCATCCTGGTGAAAATCTGATGACCTGTTCAATAAATTCAAATTTGCTTAACTAGATTTCTTAATTGAAATTAACCTTGAGAAACTGAAGACAAATAGCTCAGCATACTTTTTACTTTGCAGTGTGATATTTAAATAGTTTTCATGGTACTCATGTTTCTTGCAAAGGAACACTCAGTCACCCAGTCCACTTCCAAGACAGGCTCCAGGTTTCTCTAGGTGGTACCAGCTCTACGCTTTCCTCAGTTGTTGTTTGCTAGTTGAAACATGTTCTTAAGAAGAGACTAAAAAGAGAAATGTAAAGTGTCGGTAAATTCTATTGTGTGTATTTTTCTCCTTGCTGAGAGACTCACAAGATGACTACAGCTAGGCAGAATTGGGTCAATATGACATTACAAAATTTTAAGAAAAATGTAGCAGCTCCCCCCTCCTCCCACTCCCCGAAGAGCACACCACTAATTGCACTTTCCACTCACCTGATTTTACTTTAAGGCTTTTCAAGAGGATTGTCATTTATAGCCTGCAATTCAAGCCTCTTATTCCCTTTGCAAAAGAATCAGCTATATTGAACTGGAAATCTCACCCTCTAACTATTTATTAATATAGTTTTAAAGGAATTCTCAGATTTTTGTTGCTAACTGTTCACTTGGGTTGAAATGTGATGCACTTGTTGGCAGTGTTGCCCCAGAGGGACCGCAGTGAGACAGACTTACTCAAGCTTCACTTGAACACAGAAATGAAAATCAATAAACAATTTGAACTTCTCAGAAGAGAATTTTTCTCCTCTAATGAATATACAAGCTTGGTTACAGCTTAATTTAAAGATTGAATTTAGTGTGTGTTTTTTCCCTGCACCAGGAGCATGACAAACACAAGCTTCAAGTGACATGTCCCAAAGGGAGACGTATTGTTAAAAAAAAAAAAAAAAAAAAAAAAAAGGCAAGCAAAAAAAAAGGCAAGCAAATAAACAAAAAAATTTCCTGGCTCCATGACAGGGAGCTACATTAAAAATAAGGAAATTAACCTGCAGCTGCAAAACAGATCTGCTTTTTAAGTGACTGCACAGACACCTAAACTTTAAGCTTTTGGCGGGGCAAATTTTTTAATGTATGGTTTTTTTTTTTTTTTGCTTTTATAAGAGACTGCAAATAGGGTCAGACTACAGCGTAGGGATGTGGTTGTAAATTCTCTAGTAGTTTGTTGATGTTTGAATGCAGAATAAACGTGTGTTTTGTGGGTTATTTTCTCACACACAAAAAATCATACCTATTTATAGCTTTTGCTTTCTGTATTGGAACATGTTTATAGTGTCATTTCTGTAGAAATTAATCACATTAATTAAAGAAAGAAAAATACTGCAGAATCAGTGTTTCCAAAGTAAGACACACTTGCACTCAATGTTAACTGTTAGAAGGGCTAGCGCTGGGATGAGCTGCTGTGGTTTTGTTTTTCAGAATTTCTGCAGAGTTACCAAGCTGAACGGCTTTTGCCATCTGATAGTTTGTCTAGGTAAAGTGGTTAGTTGAAAGCCACAAAAGTGGTTGCGTACAGCATTTTATTCTTCAGCTCATCAAGAAATAGATTTGAGTTGAAAACTCTGATCTCATCTGTGCAAAATGGAAACCAGATAGATCAGATCTCATACATAAATGCAAGTCAACTAAGTGACGTAATAAAATGAGAGAGATCTATTTCAAAACCAGTCCTAAAAATAGGGTGTGATTCTGGAAAAAAAAAAATGGCAACGTAGATGTACTGAAATACCGGAAAGTGTAGATTTCAACCAATTCAGTTATCTTGGTCCAGTTGCTATACCGATAAGCCCATAGAGAATACATTAAGGCATTCATATGGATAATATGTAGCTTGACTTTCCAAACCAAACCAGTTAAAGCCACATTTTTGTTGCAGTAAAAAAATCCTAAATTTCTTTAGCCCCTGAACTCTTTTTCATGTTTGTAATCTTAACACCCCACTCAAAGGGATCTCTAAAGCTTTTCATTTAAACTACAATTATTCTTTTGTCTACTGGGAACCCAGTGCAAAGATGATGTCCTGTGTGCAAGAAGCAAGCAAGCTGAATATTAATTAATGAACACTACTTAATATGCAGAAGAAGAGGAGCAACAATCAGTCGTGAGCCCTACATATTAACTGGTAGATCATTGTTATTCTGGGAGGCATCATAAGGCCAAATGCAGGTTACAACTAGTTCAGAAAATCTCTTTAATTAAGAAACATGGAAGTTTAAGTCTCTCATTATAAATATCTTATTGTGACCATAAAAGACATCATTAAATGGTGTGATGGTATAGCACTTTCAGTGCAGTCTGAGGTGATGAACTGGACTTGGGCTGTTAATCTGTTTGCAGTGGGATTCAATAAACAAGCAAAGCACTGAGTTTTCTCTATTTTTCCTATGATGCAAAGAAGCAAGTTTTCCTTTTCTTAGGGACCTGGGAAGGCCATATACAAACAAATCTCCATAAAACACCTCTCTCCAAGTAGGTTGGTTAGGAGTTTCACAAAACAGGAGGGTCACAGAAGTGCTCTCCTGTTTGTTGGTTGCCATGACTGTTGGCAGCCTTGCAGAACAGAGAACATACATGTTGTTGTCTAATACTTTTTGCTTTGCTAAATTAACCAGAGCAAAATGATATATCTTTCCTATCAGTGAGTTTCCGGGCACATTGCTAATGGAGACTGGCCTCCTTGTTCACATTTATCAGATGGGAAAGATGGTCTGTAAAAAGATGAAGTGTGATCTAAGGATACACATGGAGCCAACATGAGATGAAATGGGTATGGCTTTCCAGACATGGTCTCTCTTCTCATCAATATCGCTTTCCTTTTTAAGGAATTAACCCCCCCCCCCCACTATTAGCGAAACCTATAAATATTAAAATCACAAGAATACATTTTTTATAAGATTCCTACTTCAAATCTGGCATGTCCAATGACAGGAGTGTCAGGAGATCTGCAGTTTTTGTTACTGCACGGAACCACGCAACAAATAAAACTAAAATAATCCAGTGCATTCTGATGGAAAGAAAGTGATCCATTTGCAGATCTGCTTTTTTCCCAGTATTCTTGACTGTGAGAAAGAGCAGCTACAGGAAGAATCAAATTCAGTTCTCAACTATATGCAAGGTTAACAACTGATGACTTTTTTTTTTTTTTGCAAAGGATGCAGCACTGCACATTGATCCAGCCTTTTATCCTGTATAATGAATTATGTGAGACTTTCCTGCAGTTGCTGTACACAAAATATTTTCCTGATATGCTACACAAAAATACATTTTTGCTTGCCGATGGTAAAAGGCTTCTCTGCCAAATATACAGTTTGTCTCTGAAGCATTATTTAAATAGCTTTTACAGGAACAGTTTGGACAGGCAGTTAGATGTAGCAACATTATACAAGGATGCAATTATAAGCCTTTTTTTACATTAAGCTACATGAACATGTTTTTATGAACTATGTATGGTAAAAATCCTTATTGTTTTAGACAGTCTGGACAGTTTCAGCACTTGAATTGAGAAATATGACCATTGGCTCGGAAGAAGTGCACATTTCCTTCTTGCTAAGATCCCTTCGCTAGCCTGAAAAAGCAGTAATTCTTGTGGAATACTCATAGGTTTATCTCTCTCAACCTAGAGCAGAGCAATGCCATGAAATCTGACTCAATTAAAGATCTTAGAGTTATTGCTTCATATCAGTTTACAAAGCATTCTGCATTCCTGGAGGTCTTCAAGGCATGATCTGGCCTCGAAGAATCTGAATCAGCCCCCTTTTCTGTTTGTTTGTACAGCTACATACAATTAGCCCAGTGCAATTATACCACTTGCTAGACCAGAAGCCGAATGATGGAAAAAGCAAGACTGGGTAAGAGTAGGAGAAGGGATGGTGTTTACAACGTGTGGAAAAATAATGAGCCAGTACTTCCAAGAGCCTCCTGCAGCAACACAAATACTTCCACTAAAACTAAACTCCTGTAGACACGAAGAGAGGTGAAGTTGGCCAAGAAGACTTTAAAAGTCTCATTGGTAATGGAAAAATCACCAGGTGGCACTGTTACATATCATCATAAAAGTTTGCACCTGTTCACAGTTTTCTGTTGGGTGGGGAGGTGTTGTCCCTGAGAAGGGACCTGTTCGCTGCTGGCCTGTGCTGTCCCAGACTGCAGCCAGCTCCTGCGGCAGAGCTGCTCCTGGCTGGAGGTGCTGGGAATGCTCTATGCTGCTTTGGACCTCACCTGCTCCAAGACATATTGCTCCCACACCATGCAGGTTCCCGTTGTCCAGATGATCTGCTTAAGCCATAATGTCATGGCTTGCTAAAAGGATGAACATATAAACCAGGAAGGAATATATTTTTCTCCGAGAAAAATGAAATTAGAAAAGCTGGACATAGGGGAAAAAACCCAAACATGGGAGAAGGGATGTGGTGACATGCAGGACACAGAAAGCCAGAAGTCATTCTCAGGGTTAGAGATACTGTCAAAGCAGTGGATTAACAAGAATAGGAGAGGAACAGACACATGAAAATGGGTCAGTCCCGATGCATTGTAGCTCACATCTGATTCCTCCTCTCCCTCACCCCCCACTTTGCAAACTAGCAGCATTCAGAGAATCTTCTATTTCTTGCAACTGCTTGGGAAGTTCTGCTGCACTCGTTCACTTACCAAAATAGAAACAAGAAAGAAAAAAAAAAAAAACCTCAAATGTTAGAATGTTTTAAGTCTTTCTGTTTTTTCAAGCCCTATTAGTCCTGTATGGGTGGATAATGGTCTTTAAGAATTATTTAAAATCCCACTCTTTCCATCTACAGAAAAAGATATCCCTGTCAATTATTGTCATACAGATAGAAAACCAGTTAATAGACACAAGTGCTAAGTAGTAAGTTAAGTGTACTTTTCTTAAATTAATTTTATAACAATCTTCTGATTTTCTTACTGTCATGTTCAGAGAGAGTTTTTCATGCCACCTTCTGTCCATTTTTTTTTTTTGGATTTTGTTATTGTAAGAGAAATAGCAAGCCACAAGAAAGTCAGTCCTTTTTGTCCGGAGATCACAGAGCTTTTCTAAAGATCTGGCATCCCAAAACATACCCCATTTGGTCTCATCATTTTCCTTCTCCTAAACTCAGCATCATACTTCCATTCTCTACACTCAGATGTTTGCGGACTGTGCAGGTTGTCAGGATGCAGCATATATTTAACCGAAAATAGCTTCTCTGAACTTAAAGGCAACATGAGCCATACCAATCACATTAGATTGCCCTTTCCTAATGGGAAAACCTCTCCCTCTCTAGCTTTCCAAATTAATTAATGTCTGAATGGTCTAAATGATGTCAGTAACAGAAGAACGAAGGTAGCCTGTTTACTCTGAGACACCATCTCAAATCCAGTGTGAGGTAAGGCTGCGCATCGCAAAGAAAATGTCACTTCCCTTGCTCAGAATAGAAGGCTGTGATTGAATAGATTTCACAATGAACTGATTTCTCATGGCTAGAAAAAGGCTCCCAAATACAGAAGAGAACATACCATGGAGTCACTGCAGCTCTGCATTATGAGAACATATAACACCCTGCATTATAATTGCCTGAAAAACCACTGTATGGGGCTTATCAGTCCTGAAAGCTAAATGCATGATATTTTTTTAAGTACTAATTTATAACACTGAAAAGTAATTTTAAAATAAGTCAAGAGCTTCCCTGCTATATAGCCTTGGATCCACTATCTCCAGTAACAGTTAATGTTTACCTGCTTTTTCTACATTTGCCTTTTTCTCCTTTAGGTGTTTGAACTGCGTGGTGCGTATCAGCACTTGATTAAAAAAGCATTGCCAAAAATTGCAATTTAGGCACTTTGTGAAAGACTCATAATGTAGCCAATAACCTAGGTGTTACAGGCAGCAGAGTAGCCTGAGGTTCACTCTTTTAATAGAAGAGTTATATTCTATTTAGTAGACAGTCTTAATTTGCCATCTGAACTGAATTAATTCATTAGTTAAATCAGTGCTTAGCACCATTTGTTACCTTTAAGTAACATCACTGAAATTTAAATGAGAAGAACGTGTAAACAGTTAATAAGATGAGAAAATAAGAGTCCCATGAAAGAAAGGGTATAGACTTTAGTACCTGATAATGGGGAGGGAAAAAACCTCAGCCCCTTCTCAGCAGCTATCATCTCCATCCATGTTATGTTTTCTGTTACATTTCTGACACCTGCCTTTACCTTGTTCTAGCTCTCTTCACCTTTCAGAACATTCTTGAGGACCAGAATCTCAGCTACAAATAATACAGCAAGAATCAAAACAAGAAAAAGAAATAAAGAAAAGGGAAGGGCAGTGTTTTTAATGTAGATATTCCTAAATTGTGTGTGTAAAACAATGAATTAAATAATCCGTGAAGGAATAATTAATATCTCATATGCCCATATCCCATATTTACTTAGCAAGTAATCACTGAAATCCCTACATATTCATGCCAGTTATTACAGAAATTAGACAGAATGCATAGAGAAAATTTCCGAGATACGTTTAGGCTTTTTTCGATAAGATGCACCACAAAGGGAATAAAGAAATTCTTTACCCAAATTAATGGTGAATTATTTTGTCATGAGAATAGAAGTTTATATTCATTTAAATGAAAGCACATAAATTGTTCTTGACAAGAAAAACAAAGCTAGCCTTAGGCAGTATTTTCATTATAGAAAAAGGCACATGTCCATGAATATCTAGTATAATATTAACAAAAACTGTTCAATTAGATATGCATGTGCCATTGTTATGAATATTTATTTGCATCGCAGCTAAGTAACATTGATACCTTTTTTTTCCAGCCTGTTTAGAGATACAAAATGAAGTGAACATTACTGCTCTGCGGAGAGCAGTAAAACTTCTCCAGAGAGCTGGTCAGACATAACGCTTCCTATTAGGAGAACCTTTTCCACTACTACTTGTTTCATTCTTTTTCACATTGAAAATCTACTCAAGGAATTATAATCCATTTTAAGGTAATTTTGATCCAATTGACAGCCCAATATAATCCTTTCTGTAAAGAAAAGTTATTTAGGTAAAGACAACTTAACACATGCGTTCGGTTTTTTTTCTGAAGTCACTTCACTTGAATTGTGTTCTAAATACATAGAGCTCCCCTTTTCACAAAAATTTTTTAAAAATTCAGTTTCTGGTAGAAAGTGTTGCGAAATAGCAACCTTAAAGCAAAGCAAGCTTTACGAGTGTACACATACAAAAATTATTATATTTATCATTGATAGACTTCAGATGGATTTAGAATGGTTGTATCAGTAGGAATATTTACGGTTACCAATTCAGTATTAAGTGTCATGTGACTTATGTCTCCCATTACAAAGAATTTTTGAATATTAAGCACTTGTAATGAACTCTGTGTGAAAAACTGCAGACCAAAGGCCTACTTTGGCAAAAATATGTTCGTGTGATTGAAAATGTTGTTCTGTATATGAATAAAGGTGTTAGCTGCAGAACTTGCTGTAGGAGGAATTTCAAATAATGAATCATTAGAATATTACTCACTATTAAAAACTGAAAAAGCAAAATTAATAGAATAAATTTGCCCCATTTGTTTGCCAGAAAAGAAACCTTTAACAAAATGGTTAAGAAAAGATAACACATGGTCTCCTGAAATTTTATTGATCATGGATCTCATTTTAGTTTCCATTCTGCCACCTCAAGAACCTTTTCCAAAATCCACTAATGTCAGCAGGAATCATTTTATGTAGTGGATAAACACTGATCAAAGAAATATTCCAAGTCAGTGATTCTCCACTAAACTATTTCTGAATGATTGTGGTAAGATCCAGTTCTGTAAACTGTTTTAGAATTTGCCTCTGTTCTTCTCCATGCGTTACATATATTAATAGTATTTTCTTCTCAGCAGCACAATCCCATGAACTACAAGAACATACGTATAAAGCAGGTAATCCTTACAGTATGTTTTGAAAGGGAGAGAAATGGTGGCAAGTAAAACGTATGCAACTGTAGTTCTGTTAACAAAGATTAAAAAAGATATCAATTATACATTAAGCTGACTTAAGGAAAACAGACAGGCAAATGTAAAATAAGGACAGCAATAGGTAAGCCTATGGAAGATTATTTTGCGCTTACACAGGTACTGATGATTTCTACATAGGTTCCCTTGATTCCCTTCCAGAGCAAGGCTTAAGTTGATAGCAAGGTACATTTTCTGTAGTTGATCTTGCAAGCATATACAACCCATCCTCCTTGATCAAATACAGCAATTCTCATAGTAACACCCTGAGAAAGAAAGAATAATAAAATTGTAATAAAAGTATTCCTCTAAGGAAGACTCTGTTTGATTTTAATGTGTCCAGAGTGAAGATACTGAAAAAAGAACATCTTGCAACTGATGAGCTGTGTAGGGAAAAAAGAAAAAAAAAAAAAAGGTGGATTTAAGGTTGAGGGGGGACCTGATTAATGTTTACAAGTATCTAAAGGGTGGGTTTAAGGAGGACGGAGCCAGGCTCTTTTCAATGGTTCCCAGCGACAGGACAAGGGGCAATGGGCACAAGCTAGAACATAGGAAGTTCCGTTCAAATACACGGAAAAACTTCTTTACAGTGAGGGTGACAGAGCACTGGAACAGGCTGCCCAGGGAGGTTGTGGAGTCCCCTTCTCTGGAGATTTCAAGACCCGCCTGGATGCAGCCCTGAGGGATGTGCTTTAGGCAACCCTGCTCTAGCAGGGGAGTTGGACTAGATGATCTCTAGAGGTCCCTTCCAACTCTGAAGATTCCGTGATTCCGTAAGTGACGTGATCTAGATAGCCCTCAAAATTAAAATCCCAACAGATCACAGTTTTGGAGACCACTGCCAAGAAGGATGCATGTTCAAACTTTTGTTATCCGTTAGAACACGAACTGCTTGCCACTTCCACTGCTCTCCCTTTGCATGTGTCACACCAAATGTGTGGCACTACCATCACAAAAGCGATAGGAGTTGTTATTGTAAATAGTATACATTGTGTGCTGGTGATGAAATAGGAAGAGACAAGCACCAGAGTAATTTTGCTGGTAATTTCTTTTGATGAGATACTTGCAAGTATAAAAGCAAGAAAAAGACAAGATAATAAATGATAGGGTTCCGGGAGAGTTAAGAGAAAGAGCCTTCTAGTTAAAGTAGACTTTTTTTTCTTTCTGCTTATTTCTGAATACTACATCCACCCAGCCAAATGATGGCGTGGTAGCAAAGCAGTAATGGTAGCTGTGAAAATGTGGCAGCACGGACCTGAGCGTGAACTGTAGAAGCCCTCTGGGGACCTGGCAGAGTGGTGCAGCTGCTGGTCCACAAAGGATCAGTGCCCGCTGCATTTTTGCTGTTACCTGTAGTAGCTAAATTAAAGACAGAGTACACATGCCTGATCATATTATAATCACGCAATCATTTGGCTGTGTAGGCACAGCAATTGGTTAGGTGCTTAGCGCTTGGGTGATGCACGTCACACAATGAGATCAATACATATATTCAAGTGACCAAAACCAGATCCGGGACAGAAAGGCCAAAAGAGATTAGGCCTGAAGGTCGGATGTAGCCCCAGCAAGGGAGCATGGCCAGCGGGGCTAGGCAAGAACCAGCCTGCAGCACTATTCTTTGGAGGACCATGCTCTTGGGGACAGAGGGACTAGTAGCAACAAAGGAGCATTTAGTCTGAATCAGCAACAAGAGTTTTTCATGTAAGGTTACAAAACTTGCCATTTGTGAAGAAAAAGCCTATAAAATGGTGTTTATTTAGTGTGGGAAAGGTTTAAGACCCAATAAAAACAAAACAAAAAAAAAAAAAGAGCTGAGCAGGCAAACCTCAAGCTTAACCTCAACACTCTGCAGCTTGGAGCTCAGGGGATCTCTGAAGTCACTTTACTTTAACTCATCTTGTCACTGCAGAACAGCAACTGTGTTAGCCCATGAAGGGAAGAGGAGGAAAGGAAGGCTGGAGGAGCTTTTTTTTTTTTTTTATATTTTCATTTCTCAAATGATAAAAATCCATTATAAGTTTATTTTTACAACCCCTTAGATGGAAAGACAGGTTCTTGATTTGTTTGTAGTCTACTCGCAGACCCATTCCCTGAGAGCTGCAAAATCCACTTGCTTTTCCCCACTTGTCTACCAGAACTTCAAGCATCTGCCTGGGAATTTCCATCGAAAAGAAAACTATTTCACAACACAATAAAATAGTGTAGGAAGAGATGATCCCACAAAAATTGAATTTAGTGGTATAGAAGTTTGCAGAGCCCACAGGTTTTATAGCTGAAATGCGTTATTTAAGTGTTTTTTAGGTAAAGGCCAAGAAGACACCAGATTGTTTGAAGATGATGAAAATGAGCTTAATTTCTTATCATTGGTGGCTGAGAGGCCCTGTGAGTCACCTTAGAAAATTCTTGTCTTATTGAATAACCTGAACCTGGACGTTCAGTAGATAGAACCTAGTGTTGAAAGCAGCCCGTGAACCCTGAAGTGGAACGTAAGAGGTGTCCTGAAGCATGGCAGCACCGAGGTTGAAGGGCTTCAACTACAGCTTTCTGGAAGCCTCAAGTATTGCTCAGGATCTTCCAATGCAGTGCCCGACTGAGAGAAAGTACTATGGTAATGATTTGTGCAGTCTGCAGTGAAAGAAACAGCTATAGAGAAAGCTGAGTCGAAAAGAAAAATGAAGAGACATTTATTATGCATGTTAAAAATCAAACAGGACACAAGAGAAATCTAACACACCAATCTGGTTTTTGGTATTCAGCTCTCACACAGGGAACCTTTAATCTGATTGAACCTGTGTGGTTACTGTTTGTTTTTCCTGACTGAGAGTGCACATGTGTATATGATAGTACGATGGCAGCAGTCCAGGCTATTAAATGGAGCAACTACATTCAATAAGAAGCAAACAATGGCATTAAGCCTTCTATCATTTTTGCTATTAGACTGAATCTGAAGTTTTCAAAAGAGCATAAGTTGCCACTTAAACATTAAAAGACAATATAACTTTAACTTCTAAATACCAAAGTCCTTTTCTTTGTTAGCTTATGAGCCTAAGCCACTTCAAATTTCAGAAAAAAAAAAAATCTCTGCTGGATTTTTCCCTTTCCCTTCATGCCTTTCATTATAGTCCAATATGTTGAAAGACAAGGGCTGGTTTGAACAACAATTTCCCTAGAAACAAGAACACTGAAATACTTTCAGCATTTGATGCAAAAGAGGAAATTGGACCAGTAGCATCCACCACGAAGAGCCCATTTTATCACAGGCCAGCAGCATCCATCTCAGCTGCTGTCGTTGTATTTTCTAGCAGATTTCTGAATGGCCTCAAGGCTGGTCATTCCACTTGGAAAACAAGAGACTTCCCAAACTCTGTGCAGTACTAAAATTATGGCATACATTTAGATGCCATACTCAAGTATAGCAAATGATATCCTATAGAACATACATGATTTCTAGGAGTTGTATAACCTTCACCTTAGGCTTAAACAGTAAGTAATCTGTTCCACACTGCTCTGTCCCACCTTTTTTCCAAAGGAAAAGGAGAACAAATATTTGGACTGCCATAATAGCATTAATAAACATGAGAATGCAACAGCTAGTGTTATTCTACAGAAATGAATGAATAAATAAATAGACTATAAGCACTTTATTCTTCTCACATAATTTCTTCTCAGTGACATTATTGAACAGACTGTTGAAAACAAACATCGTTAAATGAGAAAAGAAGAGCAGGAGCCTGTCTAATTCCCCACTGCAACATTTTCCAATGACGAATGCTCCCTAAATGGATTTAGCTTTTTGAAAAGAAGTCAGAGAGAAATTTGATGTGGCCCCCTGACCCCTGGTAAGCACATGTATCTTCACCTGTCACATAACACACTGGCACTTGCTTACTTTTCAGCAAAGACTATTGATTTTGCTTATTGGCTGCAGGCTAGTCCATAAAGAACAAATTACAAAGTCAGAGGTCTACAGTTAGCAATTGCTTGCATGATAACAGGGAACTCAGCACTATTCCCACAACGCAGTATTAACATTCTCACAAATGTGTGCAAACCTAAAACATACAATTCTGCTGTGAAGTCCTCTGTATTTTCAATGATATACAGCAAATGAAACACGCAGTACATCCCATACCCTCACCAATGATCTAAAACTACAGGGATTTTTCCCCTGTACCCAATCTACGCTTGTGGTTTAAACGATTTCTTTTTAAAGAACAAAGAGAGAGAGGATTAAGCAATGGTTATATTCTGCTATTGAAAAAGGAAAAATGTTTGACACAACCTGCTGTTATTAAGAATGTCTTCACAACTAAATTTTACACAAGAAGAGCAAACATTGTTGTGACTTTTAAGAAGTGTGTCATTGTGCTACTTCTCGGGTCTCATAATGAAGTTTATCTTTGCCCCTCCCTTAATAGATGACCTTGGGGAAAAATAATTTGATTTTCTGCACCCTGCTTTCATCTTCTGCAAAATGGGATACAATACTGTCCTCCGCTGCTGAAGTGCAGTTGAAACCCACTGCCAAGAAGTCCATGCAAAGGACAGTATAGGACAGCTTTTATTACTGAAATGAGACAGGCATAAGATAAGAAGCCCAAGTGAACATCGAAACTGGAGAGCCTGAGTTAGTTTCTGAAACCTCACTTCAATTTTTGAATCTTAAATGATATTTGCACAATATCATAATTGCAGTTGTCTTTTAACACCCAGCCATACCAAATGCAAATATATACTGCTCCTCTGGCACAGATTTTTTCAGTAAAAATCATGAGAACACCACAGAAGAGGCTGATTTTAACACCATTTCAAGCTCAAGAAATTTATAATAACTTCAAGAGGGACATTAATAGTGACAAATAAAAAAAGTGTGTTATTGTTTTAACTCAATTCCCTAGAAAGGGCAGTTTTCTTAAATTTTTAAAATACGTTTTCCATGATAAAGGGTATTGATTCAGCAGGACCAACATACCAACTTTCAGGAACAATTTCCTTTTCTAGAATATTTGAGAGAAAGACTGGAAATTTATAAGGTAGGTTACAGCGGAGCATATTTAAAAATCCTAACTCAGTTCCCTGTTGAAATAAAAGAGTTCAGGAAGAAAGAGCAACAAAAAGCACTTTTGGAAACTCATAGTAAGTGTTGACTTAGTGTGTTTCTATTATAGACTGTTTTGCTTCGAGTTAACTCATCACCAATTAACTTGAACTAGTGAGTCTATTTGTAAATGCTAGTGCTGACACTTCCTAAATGTTTCTGGTTTATCCTAGGAGTTAACATGGTAAGAGCCTCGAAGGATAAACTACACAAAAAGCCTGACAGGACAGAATAATCTTGTGGAGCAATTTGTAGGGCAAGCTCAGATCAATGATTTCGCAAGACATGGACCCTCCATTGGGAATGCACAGCCACCTGTGTGGGTCAAATGACACTCAGAAACAGGCAGCAATAATGCCTCATCAGGTAACAACAGTCACAACATAAACAAAGGCTCAGGCCAATCCTTGAGAGACTTGGTCCCAAGGTTGGTTGGATTTCAGAGGTGGTGGCAAAAAATTTTAAATTGCTAAGAGACAGTTTATGCTGTTTGAGGTACACAAGGACTAGGCATCAGTTTGAAGAAGCATGGGTACCTCAAATTGAACTGGTTGTCTTAATTTGAGCCTGTAATTCAGATCTCTGCTGACTCTCAGCCTTTACATACAAGGGAGACATGCACGTTACAACAGGAATCTCTAGAGCTACTCAGCCCTGCTCTGCTGCTGCCACCCTAGCACCTGGAAACCAAGCAGAAACATGCAGTGCCCCGAAAACAGTAGACAAGCTCATCAATAGACAGGCTCTGATGATTTGTAACACTGGAGAGGGAACACAACTCCCATTGCAAAAGTGTCACCATGAAAGAAAAAAAAAATAAAAAAAAAAAATCACTGGAGCATGTACTTGAGCCATTTGGTTGTTATGTAGGATGCTCTGAACAAACCTCAAGCTTTTTTGTCTTTAAAGAAAAAAAGAGTAAAATCTGTTCAGCCCTTTCTAATTACAGGTGCAAGCTCACGTCCTTCAGAGATTTCAGGTGGTGGACCCTGTTAGCCCTGCTTGTCATCTGTGCTCCAGAAAGGAAGTACAATCTGACACTCCTGTGCTTAACATTTCCTCCAGCATCTCATTTAAGACAGTTTACATTTTACAAAGTTTTTTGCCCATCTCCAAAGGGGAAATCCATCTTTGCATTGTACAGGAATTTCAGGTCTCCTTCTCTGGGTTCAAAGTGAGATCAACCTAAAAGTTACGTCTTGCTGTGCTGAACACTTTTACTGTGCCTAGTCCATAGTGCTAATGGTGACCGTGTTTCTTTAGAGATACAGGCTCTGAGCCTTCCCATAAGAAAAGCCCAATGAGGGACATGTCACTATCTTCATCAAGGTCTACAGCCAAAACAATTCAGCATCATAGTGAACTCGAGATGGTAAGAAGTGGTTTAGGTAACACCTTGAACACCTAGAGGTAGAGAAGTCTTCAATGAGCATCAAAAATCTACATATTGGAGAAGATGACCTTTCCATTACCAAAAGTTAGACTTCCCTTTCATTTACTTCTCAGCTCACTCACTTTCCCCTTCGATACCACAATCCAGACTCAGACTTCAGTCAAATAATGGGAAAACAATAAGATACTGTGGATTGCATCTCTGTCTCTATTGTATAATTCAAAAAAATTGAACATGAAGGAGCTGGTAAGAGAGAAAGCAAGTCTGCTTACTGAAACGTAATGCAGAAACCAAGAGGCATGCAGCTTCACATGTGAAATTGTTATAGTATTGCCAGTTACAGAGTAAAGCAGCCCAGTGAGTTGCCCAAAACCTTTGATTTAAAAAGTTCTTGAGTTTTTCTGTTGCAGAGGGATTTTAGGGCTCATGTCTTCAAGGGTTTGTGAAATCAAAAAAAAAAAAAAAAGGGAAAAAGGCTTACATTACAAATATTGAAGTTGAGATTATTATTTTCTCAATTGAATACAGATTCTGGGGCTGTAGGAAGACCTGCATTATCAGCAGACATGCAATGAAACATCAACATGATGGCCTTCAATCTACCCAAAGGGGATAGGGCTGAAGAGCGAGGAGACCGCTTGATGTCTAAACCCGCTCACCTCCCTGGCAAGGCTTTGAAAGAACCTCTAGCTGCAGTGAGGAGCTCATAGTGCTCAGCAAGGGATGCTTGCAATTTGAAGAAGAGAATAACTATCATGCAGCATGTGTTATTCCTCATTATTTTTTCCCTTTTTAACAAAAATGAGAATGGCTTATCCATTTAAGTCTATAAGAAGGGTAAATTTACAGACACTTAGTAAATGATTTCTGTTCTTTAAATTCATTTTCTTAACTCTAATTCCTTTTGATTTTGTTTAATGTTAGCTTTTCATAGAAAAATTCTTGCTAATTGCCATAAAGAAACAAGAACATTGCAGCCACAAGGCAGAAGTAATAAAGGTGAAGTGTACCTGGAAATTATACCTCCCTTTTAGCTTTGTCCAAAGGAGCAGGACAAAACATCCTACTTTATCACAGTTATCGGGCTTTTGTGAATGAACACAGAGGGAAAAGCTGCAGGATCTCCATGGATGACAGTGAACAAACCTACTGGTCCCATGAGGTACCCTAAGAACTTGGGCTTGAATCTGGGCTGAAAAGCAGATGATACCAGTTTCAGCTCAATGTCATCAAGTATGTAATTACTTTTTCCGCATAAGGCTTTGTCAAATTCAGGTTTAAGACAGAGGTGGGTTTCTCAACTCCTCGTCCTTTCAATTTGTGTAACTGGTACCAAGAGAATTCCAAATCAGAAATTTTTTGAAGTTATTACTATTTGGGTGAGAGGGGGAGGATTCTTGACTGAAAGAAAAGCCGATACCATTATTCAAACAAGGCATCTTCATTTCACTAGTAAAGTTGAAATATTTTGCTGTCAAATGGCCAAATCCTGTACTCAAGTTACTTTTCATTTTTTGCACACATTGTCTTCAAAATTACTTAAACTTGCATTTTTGCCATTTTGCACTTGGTTAGCTCCAATGTAGCAGAAAAAAACCCCCAAAAGTATAAGGAAGTCAAGCTCTCTGAACCAAGAGATGACTTACACATTCATATATACATCCACGTGTGCTGACTTTATTGGGTTAGGCCAAAACAGAGTACAAGTCATACCCTTTACGCTAACTGTCAGGCACAGCTTTTTCAGTTCTGGCCACTTTCATTTAATGACAAACCTCATCCAATCAGACCATGATTTAATGAATAAGATACTGAAATAGTTAATGCTTCTAATATTGTGGAGTTCCCATTTCCATTTCACACTAGTTTCCATAAATCAAAGCATCAAAACTGATATAAACAACAGGAAGACACAATATTTTCTAAAGGCCTGTCATAAAACTAGTAAGTAATCCAAACCATATAATTATTTAAAAAATATACTAAAGCTATCATTAACACACTGGGAAATCCTGGGTTTTATTTTCTGAATACTGTTCTTTTGACAATACAAACCTTTTTATAAGCCATTTTTATAAATTAATACTGTTCTGATGTTGAAAGCATCGAGGGCAACTAACACACTTTTGGATTTGCAGTTAACGTTTGAAGAGACAGCATTGCACTAAAATCAACTATTCAGTTTAGCTGTATCATCTAAAAGGAACTTTGATAAATACCTATAGCTACTATAAAATAAATAAAGTTTGACTTTTCCCTCCCCTAACTAAGGCTAAGAAATTTTAAGTAGAGTTGTTATGTGCAAGATGTCTAACTGTATCCTAAAAGCTGTACTTTTAAGGACATTACTAGGAGTTACGAACAGTTATTGAGCCAATTTTTGTTTCAGGTAAAAGGAAAGCATTGCAAATTTATTTCAAACAGTACTACTGTTTAAAATTCATCAAAGAACACTTTGGAAAGACTGCTTATCTATTCAAGCCACACATTTTAAGTGAACTCTTACTAAATTCTCTATGTACAGATCAGGAATACATGTACTCTGAATAAAGAGAACTTCATCCGACAAATTAAAGAGTGAGCGAGCGAGAGGGAAAGTACAGGGTGTGCAGCAGAGTCCAAACGTGGAGATCTACTGCGCCTTGTAAAGCCTGACAGTGTAGTATGTCAGGCAGGGAAAGCCTCAGGTGCCACAGCCAAGTTTTGCTTGTTCCCATGATGTGATTTAGTGCCTCAGAACCACACAGCTTTGCAGCGCGTGGACATCTTACAGCGTCGAGTGAAGGGAACAGATTTGTCATCGCTCGCTGCCAGGAGCCGTCCTGAACAGGGACATTTTCAGTCTTCGACAATGATTGCTGTTACTAACTCTACTGTGAAATGTGCAGAGCATCTGCATGGGGACTTCAGTAAAGTGCTGCCAAAACAGCATTCACTTTATGCTGTTGCTCCTGGTGTCTGGTTAAGGCGACCATGAGACAGATCGTATGACTTAAGCCATTGCAAGACCTTATCACTTTTCATGGGAGAGCGGAAAAGTGCTGATTCTGAGGCTTTTATGCTGAGGGAAAGCAGATAAAAATCTGCAGGTGTAACTTAAAAAAATTGGTATGAGAAGCATAAAATAGTGTAAATAAGGCTGAATTTTTTTTTTTTTTTTACACGGAAAATAAAGATTAAGCATGTGATGCTTAATCTTAAATGAAAATAAGAATTTAGTGACATAAGCACAGAAGTGTGCATTGTTAATCAAAGTGGATAGCGTTTTGATTTCCAGAGTATCTGTTAGGTTTAAGCTACAACCAATATTGATACAAACAAGCACAAAGATATATGGATGTAACCATTTATTTTTTTTCTTTTTCCAGTGAAAAGGAACTAGTGATAATTGACTGTAACGCTGCCTGGCTCCACCTCTAGAGAGACATAATCATTCTGGATATATGAAAATAGATTGCTCATTCTAATCCACTATTGTTTTATACTCTTTGGGGCCCACTTCTCAGCTGGTGATAATCAATGGTATTAGTCATTGAAACACAGGGAGCTGATTTACTCTATCAAGGGTTCTGGCCTTAAGCAATACTCATATTACCCATTTAATTCTTTTCCTAGCAGCAGCAAACTTAACAACGCTTGAACAAGAAGTTGTCTACTCTCATCCAGTGTGCCAGGGAAAGCTCAGAAACACTATCCGTATATTGCTAAATCATACCAAGAGCAGCCACTAGAAGCCATGCAGTTGAGCTTATGATGCTAGGTCCCCTAAACACTTGAGGTTTCACGATGCGAACTCTTCAAAAGTTCTGTGGAGCTGCTGAGAAACTGCTATTTTAGAGCCAAGGCAAGAACAGTTTGGTTTTGTGCATATCCTCAGCCATTACCAAGATGTTCAGCTTTTTCCGTGCCTTTATTTTCTTGGCCTGAATTATTATGCCTGCCATGAAGAGTCTCATAAAACTATGTGAAGTTTACCTAGGCTTTTCTAATTTGGGCAGCAAAACAACTCAAAGAGAGAATAGCCTTTCCCCCCCCCGTGTTAATTGGCCCCATCTTACTTGAATTATCTGTTTGAAAAAAAGAAAATAAGTCAGCTGCATTTAAGCGTTAAATAGCATTTTCAATCCAATTCCAAGTCTCTAAAGGAAGCAGGAATGGGGTATGAATTCTGTTATTCAGTCACAATATTATTAGCAGGGGAGGAGCAAGGTTTATCACTGTTGTCAGCATGATTATACAGCTTTCTCATTTGCCTTACCTCAGAGAACATATACAGCATGGTCTTGATCAGGTTTGTCATCTTCTGAATGCCTTGGCCATGATGACAGTCAAAATGAATGAACAGATCGGCACTTTGAAGTGCTCATTGATATCTTGAGGTCAGATGTTTCTTGCATGTATCTGGACCATTTCCAGACACATGGGAAGCAGCGAGAACAACGGTAGCACAAGTGTCTCTGCCAGTCTGTCTCGACTCTACCCTGCTCCTTCAGTGAATGGCCTGTCTGGTTAACAGGTACCAGAAGTCAATGCATAAGATTGCTAGCTTTTTTTTTTTTAAAAATTTTCTTCAGGTAACGAAGAGCTATTATATCAAAGCAGTTTGGGGACATTGCTTAAACTGTCTTGCTGAATCTGAACTAGCTATCAAGTTATTCCTCCCACACAGAGCAGAACAGCTTGGTCCTGCTGTTCAGGGGTCCTTGCCAGCTGCAGAGACAGGAAAGGATTTTTTCTCTTTACTCTCACTTGTTCTGTTTTCTCCTGATCTTTAACTGTGCAAGTTTGATAACATTTGCAGCTTGGAGAAAGTGTAATGCAAAAGAACACTCAAACAAAAGGAACAAAGATTTAAAAAAAAAAAATTAAAAAAATCGATACGTATTAGCAAGGCATGTGGACATGCAGGCTCTTGTCAATATGAATATTCAAGATGAACAAACTCTGAAATCCTTAATCTGTTTTGATATTTATTTTTTCTAATTCTTGTTTTTATTCAAGCAAGTATATCCTGAAACTGAAGAATAGCATGCAGAAGAGCTGCAATTGCAAAGATGTCACAGTTTTTGCTTGGAGTAACTCACATTGTTAGGAAAAGAAGTCAATGAGAAACTGCCCAAGGAAAAACCTAGGGAATGTGCTGTGCTGAGATAAAAATTGTTTGTAAAATAATAACAGCTCTAGAACATATGAATCTAGCTGAAGGTTTTAAGTTTTTTTCCCCCCTTAAAAAAAAAACAAACCTGACATTTGATCAAACCCTTTTCAACTTTAGAGTTGGTAGTTAACATTCTAGGATACACTTTTTTTTCTTCTCCTTGTCATCACAGGCTCTGCATGTAAAACTGCCTCAAACAGCCAGTGAAAGCCAGGGCTGGCACACTTTGGAACGTTCCCTGGGAACCAGCGTGGCTGCAGCAAGAAGTCAAAAGGCAGTGTCATGCCTCAAGAGAAGAGAAAGGTGTGCCACCAGTAAGTAAACACACCCAAAGAATGTTACTAATTAGCAAAGATTTTGTGCTATTTCCATAATGAAACTCCACTGCTGTGAAGAACTTTTCCTCCTCAAAGCCTAGGGGCTAGAATAGGTAAATTATAAATCAAGTCGCTGAGAAGCATTGTGTTATGCACACCGTGTGGGTTGTTCTTGCCATCGGTTCTTTTCAGAGACCTCCAGTCCCAGGACGGACGAGTTGCCTTCTGTGAGGTGGATGAGCCTTTCAGCTTTTAGCCAACAGTAGACTGGCTCAATTCAGCAACTCTGGCAACTGAAAATATCTACGAACCATCACGTGTAATGCTGCTTGTCTTCCTAGTCTATTCTAACATCCTGCTGTCAATGCTCTACTCAAATCGTCCATGAAAACAGGTTATATTTAAATGTCCGGTCAAAGATTTAAGGTGACACTGCAAAGAGATTTCAAAACTCTTCCAAACACTATGAGCCAGTGTACTGCTATCTACTACGTGATTATCCCTATTTACTTGATTAGGCCATTTACTCTTATTTACTTAATGAGTCACATGGAATGTTTTTGGATGTGTTTACAATAAAATGCAAAAGCCTAACCAAAGCAGCTGTCTAAATTAATCTCACATGAAAGCAGTCTTCAGGTCAATCAGACAAAAAGAGAACATAGTTCTGTACATGTTTTTTGATTTGCAGAAAAAAACTGCCTAAATATCCAGAAGGGCAAAATACACTGAGGAAAGGTATTACACAGACCAACGTAACCTACCATCAATACCTTGTCCTACAGGGTAGGGTTTAAGACATCTCAACTGAAAAATTTCTAGGTAATTTGAATTCTTGAAGCAAAACACAAAAGACAGGTAATTTCAGAGATATACAGGATCCAATCCAGAAATAAATTTGTACATCAAAACTGGCACTTTGAAAGGAACCTGTAAATAAAATGCAAGTCTGAAGCAGGTCAAGATACAATTAAGAAAGCAGGAAGTCACTAACCCATTCCAGGGGGGTCAGGGATACCTCCAAATGAACTGCAAATGAACTTCAAAACCTGGCAGGTGGGGGTTGCAATTTTCACATCCAATAATTGCATTACAAGAACAAAAGAAATTACATTTTCCTGCCCCTTCCCTAATGATGGGGGACTTATAGGTACCCACAGCAGAAACATGACCATAAAGATACATGATGCCACACTAATATTTTGTACAGACATATGGCATAGTTGAATTATCAACAATATTCATCTCCATGCAGCCTAACTGCATCTTACTCTGTGCCTGGCCCTGTCATATCCCTGTTTCAAACCCCTTCCTGACCCCATTTCCCAGAACAGGACAAGTCAAAATCTTCCTGAAAGACCACCTTGTCCACACCCCCGGCCCCCTCAAAGCAGAAACAACTATTGCTGACAGATGTATGTCTAAAAATCTCAGTAACAGCATTCAACGATGGAGCTGCCACATGCTGTCTATCCCACTGCCCGACTATCTTTGCCATTAGGCAGCTTTTCTTAAGTCTTATTGCACTTTAACCACTGCCTCTTACCTGTTGCAGACCTGAAAAAAAAACCCCAAATAATTCACAGACTCAACCCTCTGCTGCAGTCTTTCAAATATTTGAAGATTGCTACCATGCCTTGCCCTTGCACCTCCATTTCTTGTTTTCTTTGACACACTAAACCACCCAGCTCTTTCACTTCTGGCATTTAGGCCATATTGATTTTTAAATCCTTTTGTGAGTTGTACTCTTCTCCTTTGGACTGTCTGCAGGTGGTCTCTGAGGGAGAGAAAGAGGCAGAGAAAGGACAAGGGGAGGGAAGAAGTGGGCACAGCCTGGGCTTACACCTCTCAGCATGCTGACAGAAGGACCTGTCTGGGCACAATGGGAACACAGCGATTCACGGGAGATGAGAAGATTTCTACCCCTATAGCAAGGGAGCACCAGAGGAAGAAATGGAAGTCTGAGGTATAATCCAACTTCTCGTCTTCTCACGTGCACTGGCCATCACAGGAACATGACTAAGAGAGGTCTGGCGGGTTGCAAATTCATCCTATGTAGCCAAAGAATAGAGAAATGTCTTTAATAGCTGTCTAAAGAGGCTAATAACCAGAGTTATCTACCTTAACACTGAAGTATGTAACTTTTCATACATACAGGGAGTCCGGGGGACATTGCAAGATGGGCTTTGTTTCATTTGCATGCCTGTGGTTTGGAAGATACGTGAACTCTGGGCAGCTGGAAGTGTGGGGTATTTTCATGGAGGAATAACAAGCCAAATAAAAACCCCTTTGAAACCCAGTTCATTCTAGAAGATATCGCAATCTTTGCCTAAAATGTAAGGATCCATATTCTATCTAATCTACAGATGAATCAGTGGCTCAGCAGGCTGCTGCCATTTACTTATTTTACCTGTGTGTGGGTCTATAGACAGGTTAGATTGTCACAGTTGCTAGTTTGGTGGATCCTTGACTGATTAGTCTCAACAGGAGACTTCTCTGCACGTACAACCTGCCCCCCACCAACACACACGCACTTTTTTCCTTTAAACAATTGTTCTTAGTGACATTCGAACATCTACTTTTTCAAAGTTTGTCTGAATCTTTTTCCGCAGAAAGAAAAATCATCTTGACCATAGGAAGAACTTGTACCAGAGGAAAGGTTTTCATCTTCCATAATAAGATATTTTCTCCCATGACTTCACTTTTTCCAGTAAGAAGTAAATAAGCTTATTCTGCTAAAAACATTTCTAGCATTTATAAAACCTTAAAAAAATAAGTAATTTCCATTTCTTGATATGATCATGTGTTTGAATACATGCCTTCCCCCCCCACCCCCCGCCCCTTTTCCCCCATAACAGATAGGTTTTCTGCTCTTTTAGAATCTTTGAGTAGGTTTTCAACTTGTATTTTTTGGGGGGTTTTATCCCACACAACCGTACAAATACCGAGCAGAACAAACCAGAATAATCATTCACACATGGGTAGCGAAATATTCCAGGACTTGATTCCCAATTTGTGTGGAATTAGATGCAGTTGCTGAAGAGGCTGTTGTGCTCAGAAAGCTCTTCAGCCACCACTTTTAACCCTGACAGAGACTGTGAATCAGAGCCCTCGGCTGCGGCAGTTCACAGCCAGGGATATTCATGTAAACTGAAATCAATAATGATTTAAACCAAGGTACCAGGCCCTCAGCTCCGGGCATGCCACCCAGTTGGCTGCCACGACAGAGGAGGGATGAATCACTGGGACAGGAACATCTGACCCCACCTCTCCATGAATCATTGGACCTCTTGAGCCTGCACCCTCGGACATCTGCCTCTTCCTGAGCTGCTCCAATGTAAACATTGTAAAATTAAACCTGAAAGGACCTGCAGCATACCTAAATCGTAGTTCTGCATCTTTTTAAAAAATAGATTTCAACATATGAAATAAAACTTTTACTCTAGAGAGACTGACATTGTGTACATGACTTTTTCTAATAGTTGGTGATTGTTCATACAAAATTAGGATTAGAAAGTCTGACTCAAAGTTCTGAAAACTTTACCCTGGAAGTACTTTATATTAGAAAATCAGTTGAACACATGAATTTGATGTTTGAGAAATTGCTTTAAACAGTTTTAAATAGACTAACTTCTAATAAAATGCCTTTTAACACTTTAAATTGCTACAAATACAAAGTTTAATAACAAAACAAGGTTGGTTAATGGAGTGGAAAGCTTGGTGCATTTCTAGTTGAGATGCGTTACCATTTTTTCCTATGTTGGAAGAATAGTTTACAGGCAAATATGCGTAAAATCTACTGCAGAGTCTGCAGCTGAACTTGTAATTTTTAGCAATTACATTTCTCATTTTGTAGTTGTGAGGACAGCTGAAAGACCATGCAATTGTTTTAGGATTTTTTTTTCCCCCCCCCCTCAAAGTTGTAGACCGTCACCCTAGTGCAAATGTCGAGAAATTTGATTTGGTGAAAGCAACCATTTGAAACAGCCCTTGACCTAAAAAACATAAAAAAAGTCTGGAGTTTGAGATAAGGAGGAAGGTCTTACTTCTTTCTACAGCTTTGGAAGATAAAATTCAAAATCTCAGATAGAAGGTCAAATTAATCTTTTACTCATATACCTGTCAAAACCGTAATTCAGCATCAACAAAGTCAGATTCAACTTTTCTATGAAGTCTTATTACACATATGTGGACGTTACTTTCAAGACAAATATTTCTGCACAATCCAAAGCACATTGTAACTATTGCAGACCTGATTCTGAGGTCACATGGAGGCAATTCATCATTTATTCCGCCAGACTTGTTAGAATTACAGTGAGACAAATGGGCTCATCAGAATTACAGCCCCTTAGCTGCAATAAATAAAAGATATATCTAAATCTGCAAGCACTTCCCTATTACTTAATCTTTCATTTTCATCTCCCCCAAAACTTTACCCAAATAGAAATTAAAGAACTGTGCCTGAAACTGAGAGGTTCACGAGTCCATAAAAGGCGCAAGACTAATGTTCTCTACGTGATGGCAAATTACACTTCTTTGTGTGCATTACAATACTTTTACAAGAGTTGCTATGTAAAAAGAAAATACCGATGATCGTTTAACACAGTAAGAATTCACTTAAATGAAGTGCCAGAAGAACAGAACTCTTAAAATAATTGATTTTTCCCCACATCAGATGAAAAATGCATAACACTGTACAATGAAGTCCGTTTGAGCAAAAGTCATTTTCTGTCCATTAAAAGAAACATAAAATACATTGGGGTACTTAATTAAAAGTCTTAGAAGAACTGATTTGCACACCATAAATTTACAAAATACACACAAATTTAAGTAAAATACCTTAATTAATGATTTTGGCAAATCTAAGGGGCCCCCCACATATTTTATAAGCGTAGAAAATTTACATCCACTACACTTCGAAGAATACCACCACCTCTAAAAAGTAAATTCATAACAGTTGCTGCCTCAGTGTTTCTGCCAGCATGCTGATGCCTCACATTTGCTGAATGCATGGAGTGATTTGAAAATGACAGCTATCTCATGACAGGCAATACCAGCAGACAGCCTTTGAAAAAAATCTATACTGACCTCACCTCCATCCAACACCTATTGACAGTTGTCACTCAAACTGTGATATCACATAAAGACTTTCCGATCTGCAGCTTAAGTTTCCATAGCAGGGCAAAATCCTGTTAACTTCTGACCCACCTCTCAGACATCCTTTCTGTTGTATTCATGTTTGCAAACCGCTGACAGGTTTTTCGAGGCAGAGCATGTACGGCTTGTACAACACCCGTGCTTCCTGCCCTCTAAATTTCTCTTCTTAAACCCTGGTCAGAAACTTGTTGCTAATCAAACGTAAGGAAATTTGCATCTCAAAAAGACACAGAGCAATCTAGAGAAAAGAACTGGAATACTGTTTGAGTGTATTCTGTGAGAGACCTGCGGCATTTTCTCCAGCTTCTGTTATAGGTGGATCAGTTTTCCCTGTTACCTGTGTCCTTTCATTTCAATATTGTGGATAGCTGCAAAATGCTGTGATGAAATAACGATGAACCACAAAACCACACTGCGGATATCACCCAGATTATAAAGAGAGATGAGGAAGCATAAAATCATCTATTATTAGGAAACTGAGGACCTCCGTATGAAGGCAGCAGGGAATGAAGCGTTCTTGATGATATGAAAAGAACGATTTATAGCTGCAGCAAGGAAAAATAGTCAAGATATTATAGCTGTTGATATAATATCCTAATGAGAGCTTTTAGAAACGTGGAGCATGGGTGTGTGTTTATGACCACATCCATCTGCAAAACTTTTGGTCATTTATAACAAAGTAAGCAAAGGCATACTTCAATCTCTGTCAAACATGTAAAGGAAATACTATCAGTTTCTCTCTCTCCAGCACTTCAGTAACAACTGCTCAAGGCTCAATATTTCAACAAATCTACTGATAATATGGACAGGGTTATACTCAAAGACCATAATGCCTTAATCTAGCCTTTCTTATATACCATCTCCAAGCTAAAAGAGTACGTCTTACTTGAACTAAAAGAGATGGATCCCTTGGCCTACATACAAATTATACCTCTGGATAAGGCCTTTTGCTCCCCAGCCCAAATTGTGGGTGTATTTCCTAGTTACATTCTGAGACTAAATACAAAATACAGAGGAACAACAAGGAACTTCAGCCAGGTTTCTGACGTAAACAGAAACTTAGTTTTGTAACTGAACTTTTGTAACGCTCGTAATTCACAGGAACTGAGAAATAAGATCTAGCGTTTGTGAAACTGCAGTAGATATGGATCTGGAATGAAAGGCTGTCCTATAAAATTAGACAGAGTTTGGAGATATGGATTTATTCTTAAGGATATATTCCTTCCTGGATGTCAGGTGCCATTTGTCACACCCTGGATTTTGCTGTCCATCAGGATATAGGTGAAAAAAAAAAATTTAAACTGCTTCATACCTCAAGGAATTTAGTCAAGAGACATTTTTATACAATAGAGAAAGAAGTCACTATCCATTAACAAAGAATGAAAGAGCCAGGCAAATCTATATTAGTGTGCATATGTACGGTGGCAGGATGCACAACACCACATTTTTTGAGGAAGCACTGTTGCAGGGTGTGCTGCATCACCGCTGAAAATATCACTTACTTTTGGCCTGCTTAGTTTGATGCAAGGATGCAGAAATGCTTTTTGATTGCAAGAGGGCTAGAGAAAGACATAATAGCGACCTCTGAATCTTTATGTACATTTAGTTCATTAATTCGTTTACTTTGCTTTGCTTCCAGATTTGAAACGACATGAAAGATGTAAAACAATCTTTTTCCAGGCCCTGGTCCTGAAATTGATACCACATGGGCAGACTGCTGCTTCCACACTGAACCCCACAGACTTCACCATGGCTCCAGGCAGAGCATCATCAGTTTGCTTACACGCTGCCGACCGCAAGATCAGAGCTCGAGTTCACTGACATTATGGAGAGATCCCATTAAATAAAACGCACACAAGATTTCCCCCCCCCTCCCCTTTTCTCCTAGAATAGCTTAGAAAGAGGGAGAACAGCTGTGCGATGAGACTGTCATAACATCCACTGACCCATTGCTGAGGATCACACCTGACCTTGGGCCACCACCCGCTGCTGGCCTCAGACAGACACATTTCTTTCTTCTTCTTCCACCCGGTGGGCCTCCTGCAGCTAGAAGTGAGAAACTGGTGCCAGTGCACTGCTGTTTTATTGCACGTATTCATAGGCGCCGGGGGACCGAGATCATCCGAACTCATTTCATCTGTGAACTTTCGCATCCATTGTGTCAGGCTGGTTTGCACTCCCCTAAATCCAGTTGGTCTGAAGTGCAAGTACTCGTGTGACTGGAAACGCCAAACTACGTTAAGTGCAATGGCCCTTCTTAAAGTTTAAAAAGAAAAATAAGCTTGGCATTTATCTATATTAAGGGTACTCTGGAGATCTGTGCTGGTTGATTAGTACAGCCTTTCTGAAATGTTGATGCTGGGCCATTAAAAAAAATAAAACATAACGGCTGTAATGACAAATCTGCTTCATATGCTGTCTGTTGGCCCAATAGTAGCACTTCTGGACTGATGGTTACTACCACACGGCACCTCCCAAAAATGCAGAGAAGCAGGCATATAACCGAGGTTGTCTAGTGCCATTCTGCATAAAGGAGGGTCTCTCTTACCAGCGTGTGCAATATTATCTCTCTGACGCAAAATTATATTTTTCTCCTTCATTTACTAAGAGTCATGAACTACAGGCAGTAATGTAGCGATGTTGAAAAGATAATTTCTAATTTCCTTTATACATGCACACACTTCTATTTTATATATATATAAATAAGAAAAATACACACACACAAATATATATAAAAACTATATATGATATAGGACTTTTTCCAGGAGAATCACAACATTCTGAGTGATTAATTTCAAGACAGTAGAAGCCAAGTGAAGTGACATAGAACATATATCCTATTCCTATTTTCCCTTCACACCCAGTCTGGTGCTGTTAATTTAACTTTCTTAATTTAGTGACGATTACAGATGCAAATCTGACAACTTAAAAAAAAAAATCAAAATCAGCAAGCAAATAGTAATGGTTGGGTTGATACCAACATCAAATGGTGCCTTTAGCATCACATCTGACTTGCAATCCGTGGGGACTGCCTCTACTGGGAGAGGCATTCATAGTCGTCTTTGAAACTCGGATGAAGATTCTCACTATCAGGGAATTTATCTGCTAGAAGTAAATTAACAGCTGAAGTAACTCCTTCCTCAGTATTGCAGGAGCCAGACATGAAATTAGGAGGATATAGTAATGTTAGACCAGGTGCCTCGTGACTCCACAAACCTCTTACTCAGTTTTACACAGCAGGGATATGCTTTGTGGGAATTAAAGGTCTTGGTATGTCTAGTAGAAAGAGAGCGGGGGTGTAAACGAGCGATGTTGCCTAACACATCATTGTTAGTAGACACCAGGGAGACAAAAGAGTTACTTAAGCTGGAGGACAGTGTTCATATATTAAGAAACCGGCGTTGGGGCCAAAACCAAATTTAGTCTGGAAGCCGGAACTAAGTTTCTGAGACTCAGAGATCTAGGAGTCCTGAGCTGTCTTCCAGTAACAGGGCAAGCGACCCAATTGTCTTTCCACCTCAGAGTAGGGTTTTATTTTATTTTTAAACAGAACAATATGAAATAAGTGCCTGCAATAGTATGGGCACTGCTTTAAAAGCCAAGAGCTTTCTTCTAGCCCTATATCCCTATAAAGGGAGAAGAGGGAAGAGGGTAAAATAGTACGTGGGTATGACTTACCACAAGGAAACATGATTCTTGTTAAATGGCTTGACAAGAATGTCGTGGTTTGGGACACACGAGGGCAGCAAGGGGAAGGGTTGTCGAGGGTCACATTGCTTTGCAGTCCAGGGCATGTGGTGGCCTCAAGCTTTATGAACACTTACTACCATGGGGTCTATTATCTGCCAGGCACCACTGAAGCATGAATTATTGTATTTCAATAAAAGTTGCAGCTTTGGTACTTAAACCAATAACTAGATTGTTGCGTTCCCTTCCCACACTGAATTGGCACTAGCAAAGAAATGGAAAGCACGATAGCTACCCCCATCCTCCCCCCTCAGTAGAGACACTTATATGGCAGCTCTGTGCTCAGACAGCCCAGGGACAGACTAAGTTCAATTGCTGATGAACACTGCCTAAGAATGCACGGCCACAAACCACAGAAATCTCCATGCTAGACACAAAGTACAACTACAATCAGGCTGCATTTTATAGTGGAGAGATAATATCAGGGGGAAGGGAGGGAGGAGTTAATGAACTTCCAGAAATAATAATAATAAAAAAAAAATAATCAAAATTTCTCTATAAAATAATGTGTTGTAAAAACCCAGGAAAAAGGAAAAGAACACCAAACCCAAACCACGCTGCTTACAAATGCTTCTATGAATGTAAACTCATTATTCATTTATATATGAAGTGAAAAATATTAAGATAAATGATGCTATTTACTGGCATGATGCACCTAACATCAAAACAGATGTGTATTTTTAATGTTGGGTGCATTAAACACATTATCCAACTTTCAAAATACAATAAGTGATTTATGTTACAGGTTGAATATGCCCAAGCAGCAAGTAAACATAATAATAATAATAATAAAAAAAAAGAAATCTGAGCAGATAAGTGCAGCTAAGAGACAAAGTCAGTAAGAAAGCTCAGAATTAACCAGAAAACTGGAAGCCAAAGCTTAAATATATCCTTGCTTTTGGGAAGGCAAAATCTTAGGCAAAAATAAATTTTTGTTTGTAATTGTTAGCAATGTTTTCCAGGATTTAATCTGTGGTACTGCTGCTCAGAGACACAAGCATCTTTGCCAACCAAGAAAAAAATGTTTACAGTGTTTGTAGTTTGTCAGAGGGTCTAGCACAAGAACATACTTTCTGAACAATGCATTAGCCAACATCTCTGGAACTGAGCAGAGGGTTTTCCAACCTTATATTGTCCATATTAAAACTAAAGCAAAATATCCATCCTCTCACATGTCCAAAAGGAGATACATGTTTCTCCCATACCAGGGTTAGCAAAGAAGACAACCAGTCTTTTTAAAAAGGCTTCCTCAAATTTGACTACAAGATAAAGAGAAAAAAACCTCCAGCCCTTCTCCTTACCTTAATAACCTTGTCAAAATAAAGGCTTGTCGCAACTCAATTAAAGACAGCCTAGGCAGAAGGGGTTGTCTTTGGCACGAAACTAGAAGAACGCTTTTATTAGAGACTTACCTGCTTGCAGCAGGGTGGCTCTACCTTGGATGTCTCAATTTGATCAGAAGGGCTTTCCTTGCTCGTTAAAGAGTACAAACTTGCTTTTAATGGGCAGCACCTGACCAGGGTAAAGAAAAGCAGATTGAAGTTTTCATACATTTTTCTCCCAATGTTGAAGTGTCTGAAGTGATTCCATTGACACAACCTCAATTTACAGCCACCTGACAGCCAGACCAGTTAGCTGGTACACACACAGTACGCTAAAAATAGAGATGGCCAGGGCCCACATTTAGTGTATGGGCAGAGAATAACCTCAAGGGTGAGCTCCCTCCCCCTGTGAGGGCTGCGCTGGGAGCAGAGCGGTGGGTCTGCTGGGCTCTGCCGTAGGGTTATGCTGGTTGTTATGGGGATAATGGCTGCGGGGTGGGAGGTCTTCGTGCCTGCTTTCTGAGAACTGGGTAGGGAAAGGAATTAGCTTGGAAAGGGCTTAGCCACTGTTTGTATACTCTGTTAAGGGCATTGAGGTAAAAAGGGAGGGGTTTTAAAATGAAATAGGCATTCTTATACTGTGGGGATTTAGGGGAAGCTTATCATGGCATACAGTAATAGCACCATCAGCTTCAACATGCAAGAGTTGTCCTGAGTTTACAAACTCCGTGCTCAGTGATATTAAAAAGCTGGGTTTGTTTTTAAAATATGAAGCAGAAAGGCTGCCAATATTGAGGAAATCACTCCAAGAACAATTTGCTTCATTAGCCATGGATCTGAGGCCCCCTCTGAGAACATATCATCACCTCAGGGGTAAGGAGAGGCAGACTGGGTGAAAGCCTAGGAATGCTCACCAGCTGGACCACCA
The DNA here is from genome assembly GCF_028500815.1 of Rissa tridactyla. Taxonomy (NCBI): domain Eukaryota; kingdom Metazoa; phylum Chordata; class Aves; order Charadriiformes; family Laridae; genus Rissa; species Rissa tridactyla. The sequence goes on along the minus strand of NC_071468.1, from coordinate 23,157,031 downwards.
AAACAGGCAGCAGGTGGTTGGGAAGTAGCTTGCTGAAGGTGCAGCTGCTTGGCTCTGCCGAATGTGAAGAGCTGGTCCCAAGAAGGCACGCTGGAAAAATGCTCCTGCAGGAGGGCAGTGCTGCATGTGAGAGAGCTTGTAAGCACTGGCCAGGCCTAGGCAATTAGGAGAGGTTGTTATGCTCTTCCTGGAGCAGCTGAGGTGCTGTGTAGTAACTCAGGAGGGCACTGACCACCAGGCACATGAGATATGCCTCCCTGGTCTAGTGGAAGGTGTCCCTGCCTATGGCAGGGGGGTTGGAACTAGATGACCTTTAAGGCCCCTTCCAACCTAAACCATTCTATGCTTCTATGATTCTTGCTTCAGGTGGGAAGAAAACAAAGACCCTCCAGAGGAGGGCTATGAATATTATGAGAGGGCTGGAGCACCTCTCCTATGAAGACAGGCTGAGAGACTTGAGGTTGTTCAGCCTGGAGAAGAGGAGGATCCTGGGAGACCTTATTGTAGCTTTTCAGTACTTAATGTGGGCCTACAGGAAAGGTGGAGAGGGACTCTTTATCAGGGAGTGCAGCAATTGGATGAGAGATAATGGTTTTAAACTGAAAGAGGGGAAATTTACATATTAGGAAGCAAGTCTTTCCTGTGAGGGTGGTGAGGCACTGGAACGGGTTGCCCAGAGAAGCTGTGGATGCCCCATCCCTGGAAGTGCTCAAGGCCAGACTGGATGGGGCTTTAAGCAGCCTGGTCTGGTGGGAGGTGTCCCTGCCCCATGGCAGGGGGTTGGAACTAGATGATATTTAAGGTCCCTTCCAACCCGAACCATTCTATGATTCAGCCCTATATGATGCAATATACTTCCTAATAAGTATTCAATCACTGCTAGGAGGTAGGGTATGAGCTAGCTGCCCCTATGCTCTCGTTTTACCTTGTTTGCAGGAGATTGTGAGGAGAGCTGCGGTTTGTGCAGTGCTGCCCAGTGCTCAAGGAGCGTTTCCCTTGTATGTCTGAAGCAGCTCTTAAAAAGTTGCAGTCCCTTCATGGTGCATTACATTGCTGCACTTTCTGGTCCCAGAGCTGTAGGACATGTGAGAATTTGGGAAACTCAAGATCAGAGTGACCTCTCTCTAGACTGGCTCAGGAGCTGATACTCACAGGTATTTGTTTCGCACTGCTCCTCTGCAGCAGAAATTCCTCTTCTCCTCATGGTATGCCTAAGGCTGAAGGCAAGACAGGGAGCACAAGTGAGCACACAAACCTTTGCTGTCCCATAGAATAAGAAAGAGATTCAGTTTTGTTTGGTCTTCTGGAAATCATGGAGGTAGCTGTGAACTGGGAAGACTTGCTGCTCCTGAGGCTGCTCTTAGCTGAAAGAAAGCAGTGTCCCAGTTGCTGCTTTCATAAACCTGCCAACCAATGTAGGATCTGGAATTACAGCTGAACTGGTGAAACATTGGTCAATAACATTGGTCAATAAAGTTGACCACAACTTTTGTATAAGTCAGATAAAAAGAGATCTGATTGCTTCCTCATGAGGTTGTTTACGCATGCTCCCAACTGTCCCTTTCAGCTCAATTCTCACACAAAAGCATGAGAGGAAAAACCAAACCAAAATTATTCCAGATTCAGATTTTGAAAGGTGGTTTTGTGAGTGTCCTTTCTGATTGTAAACACATGGAGGGCAATCAGTTGTGGGGGTGCTGGAGACCACATGAAATCTTCGGTAGTTACACAGGATCAAGGAAGTCTGAGATAAGCTTATAGGACACAAGACTAGCTAGTGTTATGTGCGGATGTGGCTGCTCAGTGTCAGTTGAAGAGAAGAACATATTTCCATCTCTATAGCCAGCTTTTAATAGTGAATACTCTGCTGGAGCCAGCAGAGAAGATGTATTGTTAAAGTGTTGTTTAAATGTAGAAGCTTAATCTTTTTTATCTGAAGATGTAAAAAAAAAAATTTTCTTGCATCATTTTAAACTCATTCTTTTCTCTTAAAGAGCAGGTTGGGAGTTATATTGCTATAGGCAGAAGGAGGCAGAGGTATTCTTAGCTAGGTACTCTGAAAGTCTGTTGTTGGGGGGGAAAGAACCCCAACAAACCCTTAAAATTACTTGACAGCATTCAGACATCATTGTAAGATGCATCTCTCTAAGTAGGCCTTTGAAAACTAGTTGTAATTTTTTTTACTCTTATTCAGAGTATTTCTTTCTATTAAAATCTTTCTGTGTGTGCTAAAACCCACCCCTATCCTTAGCAACATTCAAACAGCCTTAGCTGGGTGTGCAAGTTCACACCTCATTGAGGAATAGGGTGAAACATGGAAAATTTCCATCTTTGCAGCTGCTACAAGCTGACATGGCAGTAAGGCAGGTTGCTATGAGGACAGTGGTACATCTGCTTCCCTGTTTATGGCAACGAACCAGACTCTATCCGTAGTTCCAGTTTCCTTGTGCTGCTCATGTAGTGCAATGGGATGCTATGAAGTCCCCAAGTACCTCATAAAGAATTAAAATTTTGGAGGGGGAAAAAAAAAATTCAACACTCACCTAAGCATGCCAGACTTGAGTTCCCTTCAATGTGGCTCCTACTCCTAGTCATATTAGGTGATGAAAGTTAAATTTTGGGAACAGTGGTGCACTGCTACAACCATGCACTAATGGCCTATTCCAAAATTACAGTTTAGCACAACTTGGTAATTACTGCTATCCAGAGGAGGGAGTGAAATGCCTTTAAAATGGCTCCTAAGAATATATTGAAGGGAGGCCTTGTGCAGGAAAGAATTTAACCCCAAATCTTTGAAAAGGAAAAAGACAAAACCTTTGATCTTGATCTTTTGCTACGGCCTGAGCTTACAGCTCAGGGCAGAAACATTGGCCTCCGATATCTTCAGAGCCTGGGATGGCTGCATGCCAAGCGAGACCTCTGCAGTCCAAGCATAAGGATGGCTCTAAATAACACCGGCTACCAACAGCCCAGAGGGCAGGAGTGCAAGAGCAAAGAATGAAGTCGGGCAAGCAGTACCGTTGCCATGCATCCTATTTTGGCAGCAAAGAGAGGTGATGATTTTGAGAACACCATCCCTAAGTTGTCTCTTGATATAATATAATCCTCTTGTTTCCTGCTGCATCAGTTTTAAGGTCGCTTTGGTCTTCTGGGGCAGTACAAAGCTGCTCTAGCTCCGTAGGGGGAAATCCTGGCTATTCCTTTTAGAACAAAGCTTGACTGTCTGAGATGTTGTAGAAAGGAACATGAATCTCAGTAACCCTCTGAAAGTGCAGTATACACAAATAATCTTTGCGCCTGCAATTCTCTCCTGGCCTGGATGCTAAGGCAATTTTTAATGAGGATTTGGCTCTGAGTGTGTGTTTCCATGAAATGCTTACAATCTTCTTTTCCAACCCCCACAATAATACCTATGTGCAGACAAATAATGAAGTCCCGTGTACAAATATGCAGAGCCACATGCCAGTTCTTCAGTTTTCCAGCCCTTCGAAGGGCTCCAGCAGAGCGGCATTAAAGAGGGGGCAGGGGGGAGCTAAGATGCTGATACCGCGAGCATGGAGCACGGAAGAACATATTGCACCCCTTTGTCAGGTCAGATCTTTACTCTGGCACTGAAGAGAGAGCTATAGACTGACAGAAAGTGTTTATTACCCGGACAGCAAGAAGGCAAGAGTAAAAGGATCAAGGCCTGTTAAAGCAGGATACAGCTGTCCCCAGAGAACTTGATCCCAGCCAACGGGCTTTGGCAAGTAACAGTTCACACGCAATAGCTGTGTTTTGCTGTGGACAATTGCCTAAATCCCAGCTTAAAGTAGTTAAGTGCTCCTTTCCCCCTCACATGATGAGATCTCAGTCAGGTAAGTCTAGGAGAGAGGGATGCAAAAATAAGTAAAAATTAGGTTTTATCTGTGTTTCGAAACACCTATTCTATTTTCATTATGAAAATAAATATATAGGGGAATGGATGGACATGACCTCTTTGCTTCCTTAAGGTTTGAGCAAAATTTTGAGAGACGGTGGGAGGAGAAAAAGGCATGCTGGAATAAGGAAGAGCGGAAAACTACAAAATGTAGATCTTTCATGCTAAAATTAAGATGTCTAATGATTGTAAGAGGAGTACTAAGAGACTGTGCAACATTTCAATAAATAAATGCCATTCACTGATTTCTCAAAAATTGTCATTATCCTTAAGAAGACAGGAGTAATAACAAATAATTCCGGTAATGCTACAAGGTTTTTCTCTATTTACAAGAAAAATAAAATGATAAAATGTTTCTATGCCGGAAAATACAACCTTGAAAAATGAGTGTTTTTCTCTTGGGGAGATGCAAAACATGAATTAATTAAGAGGATGAGGAAGTGGAAGTGTCCACATCAACAGAACGGACCATGGGATCACAGGGATAAAGCTACCTGGAAGGGTCCAAAAGGCAACTGACTCTGTGCAGTTCAGTCACTTATTGGTGCAAAGTCTCTGTGACCAGAAAGCCCTTTGACACTAAAAATTCTACTGGGCAGTGACAGTGACATCAAGTGGATACATTAGTGAATTAAACAACTGAGTTACTCTGATACAGGAGATACTGTATTTTAATAACGATTCATCTGAAAATTGCTTATACCATAAGACAGATTGAAAAGTGACCTGCCCTTTGAGAGACTTTTTGTGTTCGTGCGTACAGCATCCTCTCTCTGCCTCTTCATATGGAGAGTAACTCCCACTTTATTTATTTGAACAGGGGAATGGGGAAGTTTTCCAAAGCAGCTGAGAAAAGAGTAAAAAAATTAGAAGCTTCATCCTTCCAGATACAAATAGCAACAGTTCATGAATGCAGAATTAGTTTGGGAAAACTCAGATGCATAAAATAGGGCTGCCCCAGGCTGTTTTAACTTCTTCACAACAACGCTGTAGTAGCTATTTAGTTATCCAGTAATGCCAAGCAACTGCTGACGACTTCATTATCCACAAAGTATGCATGCATGCACCCAAAATGAGTCCACTGCAAATGTACTCGCATCATTAAATTTAGAGTAAGGCACCAAAGCATTTTTAAAACACACTGGAACTCTTCAGTGAAAAGACTTTTTCTTCCTTATGTGGGTAAAAATATTCAAATGCAAAACCTTTGGCATGCCTTCAATCTAAGAAAAAAACGTGCCATTTTCACCATGAAAGTGGTGGCAGGGTCTCTTTTATCTTCATCTGCCAACACCCCTGTTTCAACTCTATACTCCCATGTGACCACTACTCCCATTTCAGTGTAAGTACTTGCCACTCACTGGGACTTTTCTATATTTGGACATTTTATTTAAGGGATTGTACTGCTTACTCAGCACTGCTGGAGGAGTGCCTTGCAAGTGATGGCCAAGTATGTAGTGGACTTTATGGGATACCCACACTCTCGTTTGGGAGTTAAAAACATGCTTGCGTTTTGTCTTGATTTTTCGTCAGTGTCAGCCCTCTCACTACGAGTTAAAACTAGGTGTTTTAAACCTAGATGAGCTGGTGACACAACCTTTGATGACATGGCCCAATAAAAGGTAGTCCAGATGTCAGTAAAACTTCTTTTGGACCATCTCCATTGCCTGCAGCTTACCATCACACAGACTGCGTGTCAGAATCACTTTGATCTAAGTGGATGGATGCCTAAAGAAATGCAAAATCTTGCATTAGAGCAAGGTTTCCTCATGTTGCCCCCCACAGGAGGCATGGCAGTGAGGAGCTGCACTGCTGGGCACCATCATTCTGCCGGTATTAAACAAACATCTCCAGGGACTCTTGTCTTGCCCAGCTTTTACACAGGAGCCAGGGTGATGTCCATTATCTCCACCTAATACCTACTAGAGCTGTCACTAGGACAAGGTTAATTCTTTTGCACACGCCATGTACATGCAAGACTTTCCCCTTATGTTGACTCTTTTCTCTCCAGTCTTCTCCGAGGTACAAAACAAGCTCCCCTTGGAGACTCACTGGAGAAGAGGTTTTCTCCACTTGCCCTGTGCAACTAGGGTGGTTACCAACTTTGCTCCCTCTTTGGATGAGAGCACACAAAAAAGGAGATGAGAGGATCAAAGAAGGCAGGCTCTTATCTCTCGTTTTGTTCAGGGCCATGATGGCTTTTTCCCTCAGCTTTCATCCTTAGAAACAGCATTCCCTTAGACTGTGCATCTGCTGTAAAGGAACAAATGTCTGTCTGTGTCCACCTCTGTGTGAGCACCTCAGCGTTGTTCATCCCCTGTCTCCCCAGAGGCCTGGGTTTCTCATCGTGGAGGTGCCCAGCCTTTGCTGAAGCAAAGTGACTAGGCTGAAAATCAATAGTACACCTAAGCACAGTAACACCTCTCTGTGCTTCAGCTTCCAACACCAATCATTTTCAGCTCTCCAATATATGCCGAGAGGAAATCAGAAATATATTTTAAATAAAACCTTTATAACTTATTGTGAATGTAACTTTGCTGTAGATGTATAAGTGGAAGTAGGAATTAGTTTCATTCATCACTTCAGAAAAAACTTTAGAGAAGCTTACAGTAGCTTTTACCTTAGTGTTGACCAGTACCTTGTAAAGGAATTATTTTTGAAAGGGTTCGGATGAAAAATAGAATACAAATACTGCTGTAAGTAAATCGGAGATTAGTTGCTTTCTAAAGACTTTAGATTTCTGAAAAATAAAATAAAATAAAATATAAAAGAGACGAGAAACTCTCTATTTTTCTATAGTAGAAATGTAAACCATTTACTTGAATGCTTTAAAGACCACTGCTAACTTTTCCCTATTCAAATCTAGATGAAAAAGCTTTCTTCCCTGTAAAACCATTGTAATGTACTCAGGCAAGGAAAACGTAGAAAAGCCAAGGCATTTGCATAGCTTCAGTGTAAGTGAAGAATAATTAGTATATAGGTAAATACTAATCCTAAAGAGTGTGCTAATGCAATGTAAACTTGCATGAGATCTGCATTTTGTAGTACAGATTTCATATCAATGTCAGAGAAAGAATAATGCCTCACAATTAGAGTTTGTGATGCTCTCACTAGGAGGAAAGGATTTCATTGCATGTCTACAGGGATCATCTTATGAGGCCATTTGGATGCAAGATTGTGATGGCAAACTATTCCACTCTATGTCTAGACCCTATGACTATTGCATTACAATGCTGTTAGGGTGCTGGGGCATAAAGATTTTACTACAATCATTCTGGAGCTAATACGTCCAAATAGTGATCTCAGTGTAGCTTGTTTTCCCAATAGTTTTTTTAAAAAACAGAAAAAAATAAACAAACATCCAAAAACAATATTGAAGGTTGTTAAGGTCTGGGAAGAGCACTCCACTTTAGGAAGGCACATAAGCTCAGACTTTTCCGTATTATTGCAGCACCAGTTGGTTCATGAGACAATGGGATGTGATGCATACAGTTGGAATGGAGAATCCTAAACTGCAAGATATTCTAAATCCTCTATTTTTGAGTATTTTGGATTTGAACTTGTGTAGCTGTACTATCCCTAGAGCTCCTGGAGGGAATACCATACATAGTCTCAAAATCTTTCTCAGATGTGAAATGTTTAATCATTTCTATTAGCTGCTTTAATGCTCTAGTCATATAGGGTTAAAGTTGACTGATGGGGTCGCATACCCTTTCAGAATATCCAATATATCTGTATTTACATTTTTAAAGATAAAAAATGTGAAATTAAAGTATGTCTCATCCATGCCTTAAAGCCTTAACTCTGCCCCTAGACTTAAGAGCAGTTCAGTTAATGGGAATGTGTATGTATGTTGCAGCCACGGCACGTGTCTGACATACCATCCCTTTGGCAACCCCTTGTCTCATTTATCTTCTTGAATGCTCAGCTAACCTTCTCTATGTTATAGGCAGCTGCTGTGATTGGCACAGATGTTAATTAAACTAGGTAGTACCAGTACACACACTGAAAAGGCAGCCCTCGGAGCTAAAAGAGATCCAAGTCCCCACCACTACCTCACTGCCACGCTCAGTTCTATGCATTGCGCAAGGAGTGAAGCAAAATCATCTTATCCGTGTTCCTGAGACTTGTAGCAGTCTGTAACATACCTAATGATGGCAGAAGTAGGGACAGGTCAATCATCAACTGGTGGCAACAGGTGGCAAACGGAGGGTACTGGAGAGCAGGAGACGCGGATGAAACATTGTTAACCACTAATCTTGACTTAAATTCAATTTCTGTTTTCTCTGCCCATGGTTAGCAATTTTCTTTTTCCTCATTTGAGCACTGCATCCTGAGATGTTGTCATGTTGGTTATTTGTCAGGGTGAAATATGGCATGAAGATAAAGACAGAATTAAAACTACAAGAAATAGGCTAATACATAGGATCAGAGAATGGTTTAGGTTGGAAGGGACCTTAAATATCATCTTCATAACCTTAAAGTTCCAACCTCCCCCCTTCCCACCATTTGCTTTTCTTGAATTTTGCAACTGATATTCTGGAAGGGTTTGAAGTATTTATCTCCTACAAATTTTCATGGTGACTTTCTTTGTTATTAAAGAAAATCACAGCTATAAGATGGTCATAACTGTGAGAAAGCCAAATCAGGAAGTTTCCTCTGAAAATCCCGTTGCCATTCTACTGTAACACCCATTCACAGAATGCTGCAAAAGGCAGGATGAATTCCCAGCATAGTGCTGATACACAAACCTAGTTGGACATAGTACTTTTAAAAGCCATATGCTTACTTCAACCTCAGTAAGTCCCTGTCCAATGCTCTGATCTGTAGTAGAGCACTGACTGGTCTTCCTGCACCTATTTAAATGGCTCACTCTGCTGTGCCACCTTGCCTCTAGCTGTGTTGCAGATACAACCTGAACCTTGGATAGGTACCGGATAAGAGTGATGGAAAACAAGCATATCAGTTTAGGATAAGATCCATCACTCAGCTTCAAACATTCATGGCAAAGAGAAAAGAAAAATCATTCTTGGGTGTCACCTATTGCTTTGAGGATGCCATGACAATGGCTTCCTCAAATGGTTCAGAGCATCATTTTTACTTCAGATCTGAATAAGCACAAAGATATTTCAGAACAGAGAAAAACTGTGGATTGTGCATTTCAATAAAAATGGTTTGATATGAGAGAGGGAATGTATTTGATATAATTTTCACTAACTGCTTTAGATTTACTGGGTTCCAATTAAGGCTAAAAGTAGTATCAGAAATTGGTTGATGTTTTAACAGGTACTCCAAATTTGAGAGCATCTGGACCAGACCCGCCTGCAATCAAAGCTGTATACTGCTTTGTGAGCAATGAGCAAAGATTCTCTGTACTCGTGAGCAAGAAATTACCTGCTGACAGCTCTGCAGCCACCAGTCAGCCTTCCTTCTCATCAGTCCTCTCACTCAGTTCTGTGGGGCACCCCAGGTCCAAAAGCGCTCTCTTCCCCGTGATGTGCAACCTGAATATTTAAGGCTGTTAAAGGTCTCAGAGGATGTTACCAGGCTCAAGTCATTACTCCTCTCCCCAGCCAACGTGCTGCTTAAGGACTTTATGCTCTGTTTGCCTTAATCCTTCTTGCTGTTACACATGGCATGCTTCCCCTTTCCTTCTCCTACCAGTTGCAATTTCAAATACATCAGAATATGACCCAGCTTTACCGTAACGGTGTGCTGTTTGCTGCACACAGAGGAGGTAGGAAGCTCCTCTAAGCTCCCAGTCTTTTTGAATCATAGGAATCATATTGTTAGTCTCAGAAGTCCTGTGCCAAGTTCATACAAATGGAACTTCTGTCAAAGTAGAGGAACACTACTGCCATTACAGTATTTAAAGTAAAACCTTTGGCTTTGTGTGCCATTGGAGAGCCTGCTCCTGAAGTGCAAATATTATATAGGTAGAACTGAATATCAGATTCTTCAATTTCCAAAAATTAATTAAAAAAAGTCCTTCTATCCACCTGAAACACTGCTTTGCGAAGACATTTCTGATCAATAACCCTGCTCCTATACTATTACTGTGTGTACGGTGCTATCACCATACGCTTTCTGTAGCTGGTGAAACTGTTCAGTTTAATTTCATGGTTTCACATTCTGCAAACAGAATGCAGGAAAAAAAAGGAAGACACTATCTAGGAAGTGAAGCAAACACTGAAGGCCAGTCAGTACATATCACAGCTTCATAATTTATAAGTTTCAGCTCCACTCGTAAAGAGCTTAAATCACTTATCCCTATTTAGTTGCCAGGAAAATCTCAATGTGCTTGTATTAAATATAATATATATACCTACATAAATATATATATAATTTTATTTTCCTGAGTAGGTTCCAAAAACAGACCATCAGCTCTAAGAAGTACTTGTTAATACTTCCATCATATGACAGCATTTGGTTGAAATATTTGCATGCCATATAGTTCAGAGTACCTTCTTTTTTCCAGGCAACAGCTAAAAATTTTACTACAATATTAAGAAATTTTAATCATTGTTAAAAGGTTCCCTAATGACTATAATAAATGACAATATTTTATTGATGTCAGCAACTAGCAGTTGACTTATGCAGTACTATTTTTTATTCTTCTGGTCTGCTGTGTTCTTCTTACATATCTTTGCTTCAGTTCTTAGAGCAAAACCTTCTGATGCATCTTTGCTGTGACTTAACAGGTTTACTAATAGTGCTAAAGAAGTTAGTGCTGAAGTTAGTTAATGAAATAAGTGCTGTCTCTCCAGTACGTGTTTAATTTTTCATGCTCTTTTCATGCTCATCTTCATTTACACTGGGACGGATGTCTATGAAGCTGTCCAATTGCTCTCCTAGGCTGGAAATCCAAAGTCTCATTATTCATGCCACAATTATTTTTCCAAGTCATCAGCAGAAGGTCTAAAATTTGATTCACGGGTAAAGACGACATTCCAGGCTTAGATGCCCAGTCCATTTCATTGTCATCTACCTTGGTAACAGAAATTCATGCATCACTTTGTTACCACCTGGTGCTCTTTCCTTAGTATCTGTAGAAGTGCCTATGATGATCTATCAGGACGTCCGGGAAGACCACAAAGAGAAAGGTAGAAAGCCTTTGAAAAACTGCAAAAAGATACAATCAAGCAAGCTATTTTTTCCTGAATACACCCACACCGTACAGAAATGAGATATGGCTAGGGTTCTGATATATTTACATTTCTGATTTACTGTATGACCTTGGGAAAGTCACTCATCCTTTTTGTGCCTTTGTTTCTGTATCTGCATTACAGAAATAATAATTACATTTTCTGCTTCACGTGGTTCTTCTGAGTCTTATTTAGTGTTATCAATACACTATGCTTCACAAAATAGTGGAATTATTATAACAAATATGGCAAACTAGAATCACCATTGAGAATAACAAACTTAGAACCACGATCGGCCCCCATGATCCCAGCCGTCTATCTGATAGAGAAAGCTCTTAAAGAGATGTATTATCAGTGAAAGGCAGTAGTATCAAAGCCGCAGGGTTGCTCTGGCCTCTAAATGCTATTGCCGGAACATAAAGGTGAAACAGATGCATGGCTGGAGCAACCCTCATTAACTGCGCAAGAGGGAATTAACAGTTAGGGAGCAAGTCTAATGCATTCACTGGCTCCCGTGGCTGGGCTGGTTGCTGCACAACAGAGCACAGCCCATTTAAAATTACATTGCCTCTCACGTTCCTCCTTGCAGAATGCTGAAATCCCTTACTTTTGATTACTTCATTACTTCCCCTGGTGGAAACCACATTTGGAGCCATGTCTTACACATAGGAAGGGAAAGATGGAAAGGACTTAGGCATGAAGATTTCCTACACAGAAGTCCGCCGGTTTCTTGCAGCATATTAGCAGACCTCCCAGGTCCTTGCAGAGACTAGGAGACCGCAAATTAACAGGAGCGATTAATTAATTACACGCAAGTTGCTGGGCTCATTATGAGGGAACGGAGAGGACAACCATCCATGAGGTCAGAATCGAGCCTTAATGAACCTTTCTGGCCTCAAACCCTGTGACTATTCAATTAGGCATGAGACCTCAGTGTCTGCCAAAAGGCCTTTCGCTGCAGCCTCCGGTGCCGTAGCTTGGCCTTGCTCCGTCCAGCACTTCGTGCCAAGCCACAGACCTTGCCCTGGAAGTCTGGGCCTTCGTTAAACGCCGGGCAGTTGGGCTGCTCTGGATCTCAGCCCTGAAATGAGGGCAAGCAAGCGACAGCCCAGCACAACTGCAGCCGCTCTTCACTTCAGTCTTGCCTTTAAGGGCATTTTATTTTGTCCTCTTAAATTACAGTAAAATTGCAGTCAGCTGGGTAAACCCAAAGGCCCGTGTTGTTCTTCGCTGGCTTCTGCCATTCACAGAGTTTTCTCTCATTGAATCTCATACACACTTGTGGTCACTCAAAAAATACTTAAACGCTATAATGTTTGACAGAAGGGGAGGAATTTCGTGTTTTAAAAAAAATAGCTATTTTTTTTTAATATCCGTTCGCTCTTTAACCCGCCTCACAAATCTCCTTCAAAATGATCCCTTTTTAAGTGATTAATTTTCCACGAGAAGATGCTAACACCAGGACAGTGCAAAAATAAATATCAGAAAAGAGCAAGCAAAAGGGAATGTGTCACATACTGACTACAGGGAAACAGTGCAAAACATCTAATCACGGCAGTGCCAGGAAACTTGAACCTGTCCAAAAGGATCCAGTGCTCTCAGTGTTTAATTGCTGTTGATGGCTGCTGGTCAGTCATGCATGACAATGTGTGTGTCACGCTGCTTCCTGCCTATGTTCATTCCTGTCAGCCTTCACTCCAGGTGACGAGTACTGCTTCTCTGACCAGGGGAGAGAGAGAGAGAGAGAGAGGAAAAAAAAGAGCCCTCACAGACACAAAGCAACACGTACCCAAATAACCCAAGCCCCAGGAACAGAGCACCAAAACTGGACAGCCAAGGCCAGCTTTTATCAACTTCTCTACCCCTCTTCATTTATGTTAAAAAAAAAAAAAAAAAAAAAAGCGGAGCATCTGCGACCGACAGTATTCCAATTGGCAAGACTCAAGTCTCCTGTTTGCTTGATTATATGTTTGAACACATGCTTGGGGCTGCATGGAGCAATTTGAATTACAATCGGGTAGCAATGAACATTATAGTTTTTGGTGAACTGGAGCTTTAAAAACCTCCTCCTTGAGCTAATAAGAAAGAGAGAGTGGGGAATGTAGGAGATATGACTTAAAAGGTCTAGAAATTGTATAACAGCTTTCCACCATTTTCTTAAAGTGACTGTTTAATGGTTTATGTATCTGGGCCCAGATTCAGCAAAGCACTTAAGCATGCATTTAACTTTAAGTATGTGAATGATCTCATCCTTATTCAGCAAAACCCTTAAATGAGTGCTTAATTTTAAGCCTGTGCTTAGCTGCTTTGCTGTAGCGGGGCCTCATCACAGACTTCTGCATCCTGTTATGTCTGTAATATAATCAGAAGGAGTGCTCCTCTTTTACCTCCTCCATCACTGTCGCCTTTTCAAAACAAAGATCATTATTCCATCATTGTTTAACAATTCCGTCACTGTTTAACTTTTTTTGAATTCTGCTTTGGGCAAAACTGATGCCTGAGAGTCAATTCATTTCTTAAACATCCAAGGCGTATCTGCTCATTCATGTTCCACTTCAGATCCACCTGCAGTCGAAGTTCAGTGGGAGCCAGGCCGGGCTCTCGGTCAATAACCACACTCTGAATCTGTTGCAGTAATACTTGAGCTGAGTTGTGTAAGAACGGGAAAGCCAATGTGCGGGGAGATTTTTCTGCAACAAAAACACAGTAACAAGGCTTTAGTTGTTTCAAAAATTGATCTGACTTTAGCTGCAGCTTCCTTGAGGAAGGAACTAAGGCATAATTTCTGTACCACCATGTTTAAAGTAATTAGGACACAGAATATGACGTTAGTTTGGATGATGTAATTGTTTTATGGCCATTTTGTTATTCTGTCTGTGTAATACCTTCATTCATCTCTCCAATAAGTTGGAAATGAAGGTAGAATACAAAGCAGGGAAAAGAGGTTGTTTCACACAACATTTCTGGCTCATTTGGAGATGTTCCTATTGCAGTTACCAGCCTTTCCCCTCTCCATATACAGACAGACCCCAGTGAGAGTCCGGAAGGCAGTTCAATTTCATTGATGTTAAGGATGATGATGATGATGAGAATTGTGTTTAAGTGATAGTACACAGATACACATTGAGAAATGTTGTCTGGGGGCTCAGTCTACTTTATCTTTCCTGAATCAGCTTTTGCTAGCTTTAATATTTGTAAGAACTTTAATATTTGTAAGAACTCTTACATCACTGAGAAAAGTCTATGGGGTTTTAAATTATTATTACTACTACTACTAAATAGATGATATGGACTAAGAGAATAATAGGTGCACAAGGAAGAATAACTCTACTCGATTTATGGTATTTAGCATATGTGCTCATTCTTTTTTACCACAGATTGAAAAGCCCTAGCAAAATAACTATATAGAGAAGTCTGAGGTACCTGCATCTGTCACATTATCTACATTCAGAAGTGCCATGGAAGGAAAATAAAACCATAAATAAGTAGTTTTGCAAGAACAGAACTAATGAAGCCCAATTTCCTATTGCATTGTGTCTCATAATTAATTGTGAACTACAGTTGAAGCTTTTCCCATGGGTGGGGCACATATGGTCCATCTCTCACACTCTCCGAGAAATATATAGATATATATACTGTGTGGATTCTTTATCATTAATAATGCATGAACTCACTCTGCAGTCTTGTTGTTAGGCAGGGTCCTTATCTGTTGTCTCTTCTTCACCATCCTCCTCCATCCATCCATCCATCCATCCATCCATCCATGCATCCTTCTACAAAAAGTAGAGGATTTTTTTTTTTAATCTTAAAGATTTCTGTTTTGTCAAATTTGTCTGAAATCATCAAATAGATTAAAATCTGATTAGGTTAAAATACACGCATGCATATACACAAACATGCAAACTGTGTGCTTGAATAAGCATTACATGTTTACAAAAGGTGGCTCCAAACTGCATGCAATACCTGTAGGCATTTCTTTTCATAACATTTAAAAGCAAGGGGAAAATACTACTATTTAATACCTTGCCCTTTTTAGGCATCTACTGTTATAAAAAAGAAGTCGCCAAAACTCATGAGAACTGCAACGTGGATAAGCCGAATGTGCTCACAAAGGGCTGACAAGCTCACTGCCAGTATGGGAACATATCATGGAAGTTTAGTCTATGAACTTCAGGTTTTGAAGGCATTACAGGTTCTGAAGCAAAGCTCAGACCAGTGGTGTACATGCTGGCACTGAAGAACTTCGTTGTGTGTGCATCCTTTTCTTTCTCTTCCACAGGGATATGAATGATTTAAAGCATTATAAGGCATTGTTACTAGTTATGGTGGTTTTTAGAAAATGGGGACTGTGGAAACAGGATTATCGAAGCATTGGAAACTCAGAACCAGTTCTGAAGTTCAGGCTATATAATGACTGTGTGTAGAGAAGGATGCAGCAAATCACTTGGAACTTGGCCCCAAAAAAGCTCATGCAAAATTAATAAGCAGCCTTTCTTTTAATTTTAAATGCAACCAAAGCCCAAATGCTGGAATAAATACATTCTGTATACAAACAGAATTTTCATAAATCAGCCATGCTTATCCATATTCTTTGTACTTTGTAACCATTAGCCATACACTCTATTGAGCATAATGTTTCCTAAGATCCCCGGTGGCTTCAGTATTAATCTGAATTTTGCGATTCTACTGTCAAGTTTAAATTATGGATCTGACCACAAACTCATTAGAAAATGTACTGCTCTATTCTGTGCTTTGCCTTTCTTGATTTCGTATTTTTACGAAAAATTTACTGTTTGCTCTAGCAAAAGACTGATCTCTATGATGTGGCAACATGCCAAATTTATTATAGGAAGTGTTAAAAAAAAAGGAAATATCTTCATCTAATCCATAACTCTAACATAAATGGAATGCTTGATGTTATATATTTATAACAATTACATCCTGCATCTATTTAATTATATATATTTTACGTAAAGGATGAAAACGTAATTCTCTTAAATACCAGGGGGCAAGTATAATCTATCCAGAGGAAAGCATAGTATGGCCAGACAAAATGATAGCGCTCTCACACTGCTCTGTCATTGCGACTAAGCCCTGACATGAAAGCCTTAAGGGTGTGGTAAAAAGGACTGCCCTCCAGTGTGCCGAAAGGAAACTTCAGCATCCTTGCTCATTCGTTTTTTGTATAAAAACTGACAGATGTGTCAAAGGTGTGATAGTTTCGTGAATAAGTAACAAGTCCTGACAAGTTGGACCTTATCATTCCCTTCAGCCTAAGGTGAGGAAGGAGCCTGGGGTAACAGAGGGGGCAACTGAAAAGCCCTGGATGGGACTTGCGGGATGGCTCGCCTCGTTCGTCTCTGCTCCTGCTGGTACCAAATGGATTTGACGACAAATCTGATCAAATTCATCCCTGGTGTAATTTCAGAGAGGTCAGTGGTGTTACACCAGGGAAAGCATTGGTCCCTTGTGTTTATTTAGGGAAGATGACAGAAGCTTTGGAATAAGAGCCGTGCACTGAGCCATAAGCTTTCTTACCCTCAGCAGAGCGGTACGGATACTTTACAAGAAGGGCAGCGGTTACCAGAATAACGTGTAAGTACTTTGTCAAAACCTGTGTTTCAGCGTGGCAGGAAGGTGCAATTACTGCACTCAGCCACCGTGACCCTTAGATGCCTTGCCCAACACTGCCGGATCCACCTGAAATCTCTTTCCAAACAAAACCAAACCAAGATTCTTCTCTTTGCAAAGGGACATCAGGGTCATATTACAGGAGATTTACATTCAAGTAGAAGAAAAAAAATTACAATATATTTATATGTGAAGCGAAAGGCTTGCCTTTCTGCAGGGACAACAAAGCTTAAATTTTAAATACATACACTTGCAAAGATCACCAGTGAAATGAGAAACGTGCATGAGATATTTTGGAAAGCAGAAATTCCACACAGAAGGGAGCACATCCAAATGGGAACACAGAAATATTGTTACATTTGTACCAGTAAATACTTATGCCCTCAGTTTGTGATTTTCATAAAAAGCTTTCAACACAAGGAAGTGAAACAGTATGGAAATGACAAAAACAGAGATACCTAAGAACATTATTATCTCTTAAACTTGGAAAAAAATGCGTTTGGTAAATTACAATGCTACTTAGTAGATTCACTTATCTATATATTTTTCCACTCAGATATCCAATAAATCAGGAAAATTGAATATAACATTCCAGATAACGGGAAGAGGAAAAAAAGATCAGCCTAACATATTGTTATTATACCTGCAACCTATGTAGGCCATATACACAAAGAGTGAGAGACAAGGATACGGCGTAAGCCATGTGCTGCACAATGGCAGGCAAATGGCATTAACTTTGCAGGTGATGGATAGAAGGAAGACACACAACCTCAGGGACAGAGGAAAACTGGGATATGTGGAAAGCAAAAAAACACACAAGTGTGAGAGGTGACTGCAGGAATGGCACGGCAGTGAAGGACATCCGTGACAGAAGTCAGGAGAAGGTCAGAAGCAAAAGCCAGACATCATAGGGAAAAACATAGAGCCCATTTTCCTGAATGCAGGGCAGCTGGGAACAGGGGCCAGCACGGGGTAGAGGTAGAGAAGAGATGTGATGGGACAGAGATCCGAAATACCCCTCAATGAGGCCAGACAAATGCTGGCACACAAGTTTGGGCTGGGGGTAACAGCCTGTTCCACATTTCCCAGACTTGCTCTAACTACCGAACCTCCCCTTTCTTTATTTTTAAAATTGATTCAGTGCTGTTTTCCCTCGTTTTTTTTCTCCTAGGGCCTGAAACATGATGCCTGCTATGAACACTATCTTCTTTTGACATTTTCACTCCCTGATAATGCTGCAAGCTAGCCTTGAATTTTAAAGAGTGGCGTGCATGCACACACTCAAGCACTCCCACTCTGAGGCTGTCATTCTCATCAAACATCTGGAAGTCTGTTTGCCAGAGTGCTGCTGCCAAATGCTACTGCCTCATCCAGGCAGAATTTTGCTTCCCCTACAGGGTAAGCAAGAAGAGCTCGAGAGCAGATTTACAGCTGTTGATGTGGCAGCACTGAAGTCTCACGCTGCAGCTCAGAGCTCCTTATTTATGGTTTTAACCCTCAGAGGAGTTTGGTTAGAGAACGGATTGGATGTGGACATCCAAAGACTTCTTGCAGCCTGAAGAATCCTTGCTTTTCCTTTTATTTCTAACTTCTTTACTACCCAGTCCTTCATAACTCCAGCCAAACACAGATGGCTGCAATTCCCTCAGACTCTGAAGACAGCATCGGTCTTGGTACTGAGACCTTGCTATGTGAAGTGCCACAAGATTTCATCTTTTTGGCCCAGGGGGAGAAGAGATGGAGGATCAGACTTCAAGGCATATAAGTACCCAAATCCTGTCCCCTCTCTAAAGAACTCTCTGACCTGAAGGGAATCCGCATATTAAATACTGTCTTCTCTTAGTTCAGGGCATAAGAATAAGTGATTCCTCTGTCCTGTTCCCCTGCCCCTCTCCCCCTACCAAAAAAATTAAGTAGGGAAATGGGGGGGGGAGTTGTGAGGATGAGGCACTAAGGTTCTGAGTTAAAAGAATGAGGAAATATATTCGTGGAGAAGAGAAATGGACTTTATTCAATCCAAAAAGATGTTTCTATTCAGTTCCAGCTAGTGAGTGGAAAAGCAGAGGAAGAGCAATGGGAAATGATCAGAATGAAGGCAAAAAAACAACAAGCCACCTGCAGAGGCAGAGAAGAGCAGTAAACGAACAAAAAAAAGCCTTTCATGAACTCCCCACAATATCAGGATCACCATCCAGGAATCCTAATGCAAAACTCAGTCACAGCTGTTACTCTCCTAGCGTAAAATAACTTAATAGAAAATTTACATCCTCACTAAGACATTCAGCATGCTGGTATGCAAATCAGAAATACCCGATTTCTAAAGGATTTTTCCGCAAAGGAGCAAAGCTTGCACACCAGGGCACAGGGAGGCAGTCGATAGCACAGCACAGAAGAGGGAAGTGACTATTCTGTCCCGATTTGGACAGCTGGAAGTTATAGTTGGTGGGCCATTGAGAACAATGGGTTGGAGCCAATGGAAAGCCAACTTCCAAACATTTCAATTTAAAGGTCTCTCAGCTATGGAAAACTTTTGCCATGGGGCTTTGTTTCAGGTCACGGCATGAGGGAAAGAGCGTTTAGAAAGTACAACAGTCCATTTAGCCAGCATGCGTCAGCCACAGGCGCAGATTCTTTCAACAAATGCTTGGTTGTATGTGCGTGTAATCTTCATCCAACTTGTAGGAAGAACAATACTAAAAGGTGAGGACTTTTTCGGTGCTGTTTGCAGGGAAAAGCTCCACACAGGCATCTTCTGATAGGAAAAAAGGCTCTGAATAAGGAGGAGCTATTAGTAACTGCTGTGCTATTTTATGGCTTGTAGGCCAGCCTTTTTGACACACCATTGAGAAATATAGTGCCTTCAGTCTTGATGATGGAAAAAATGAAACGGTACATTAACAGTATTATCTTAACTGATGAACAGCTTGAATAAAATGAAGGCATTTAGACCTTTTTTCTCCAAACATTTATAAACTGCTTTAGTACTCCAGTTATGTTTTTAAGAGAAAGCATGAACAAAACCAGCCAACCAAATAACCCTAAAGAAGTTGAAAAAGCACAGAATACGTCAATATCTTGTTTGAATTTGGACGGTCCCATGGTTTGCCCTAGGAATCAAGACCTAAACAAAAGGAGGCTAAAGCTGATGCAGCCCTGATTACTGTTCACTGTGGTTCACTTGAATGGAGACAACAATGCAAGGAAGACTGAATAACTCACTGCCGGCATAGAGAACCATTGGCACAGCAAAAAGGTACCCCTGTACTTGAAACATAATTAATGTAGTTGGTAGGGTCAAAAGTAAAACTCAAGGAAAAGAGGTGAAGGGAAATGTAGTTACATTTCGCCTTTTCAGCCTTATCTATCACTGCTTATTTGTGCAAAGAGGAGGAGCAAGGTCAAAAAATACTGAGCTAAGAGTTAATTGGCTGATTTAGCACTCACTGAGTTTACATTTGTGGTCCTGCATCATTCTGCATTTTACATCTTGCTTTCTACTATCACACACATCCCGTCGCATATGTCCTGCCCCGCCCCAAGTTTCACACGTGTGTCTTTGAGTCTGGAGATTCAGGGTAGTGGCCCAGGTGTCAAAATGCCATCTCCTTTTAAGCTGTAGCGCGAATCACTTTGGATGCTTGATTACCCAAGAGCAGAGAGACTTATACTGGAATTAGTTGCCCTCAGCAGATGATCGGCTTATTCTACAAGTCTTATAATTTTATCTTGCTTGGGAAGAATAGGATTTAGGGGGAGTCTGAGTCATTCTAATAGAACACATAATCGTGCCTGTTTTATAATTGTGAGAGTAGGCTTGTTATATTCATTAGCTATCTCAGTTGGCAGGAGCACTGTTTATAAAGAAGTTTGAAGACTACCTGAGGCAGCTTAGGCTTTTGAACACGAAAGAACAGCGGTTTTGAGGTACTAAAGAATTAATGGTTTATTTCCCAGTCTTCTTCCCCCCAATCAAATGTATCCTATTGTAGTGTGTGAATGTAGCATGTATGAAGTATAGCTCTCCTGGGAAGGGAAGCAATGAAGACTTACCAGCACACTGGTTCGGAGATACAGCAGGCAGGGATGTAGAGCAAAGCTTGGTCAAGCGTAATAAATCAAATCTGCAAATATATGAAATAGTCAACAGAAGTTTTAAGCAAAAATTATATTTTATGTCCCCAAATAAGTCTTGGCAAAGTAAAGAAAATAGGGTCATTAATGGCTTCAATCCCAAAATGAAAGGGATATGTATTAACCCACCTTTTAGACATTCCTTATAGACAGAGATCTAGTGGGTACAAAGACATGAGTAGTAGATTAGAAAGATCTTTATTTGCATCTTTCAGTGGTTCCATTACAAACTAATCAGTTGTTTCTCTATTACCCGGAAAACACAAAAGTCTCATTCATTCCTTATGAAAAAGATTTCAGTGTACAGACAATGGTGATTTGGGTCTATTGCATCTTGCATGGATGACTGTCTGCTACCTTTTGTTTAGGGATCCTCCCATGTATGCATAAAACGATTCATGTGCCAAAACTTAAATTGCATCAGAACCAGGATGCAGATTCACCCTTACAGGCCGGAACCCTCTGTTGCTCTTCTTTTTTAAAATTTTTTTTCCTAGAATGGCATTTTAAGAGGACTCCACCATTTGTTGTCTCTACATTTTTCCAGTCTAGTCAGCCTCATTATTTTTGTGTGCTTATGTGCTAAGGTGGTGACAGCTGATCTGGGTTTTATTATGTTTACTTTTCTTCTCTTGCACACCCTTCACCTACTTCGACAGAAGTAAGACATCAAGGAAAAAAAGGACTGAAATATTAACAAAAAGGAGGAAAAGACTGAATGCAACAAAATTTTACTTTTAATCAGCTTTGTTCTAATTTCAGCTTGCCCAACAGTTTTTGATAATGCAAAAGAAGTGTCCTTCATATTGATTTAATGAAAATGGTCATTTTGCTGAGGGTGTGAGTATGTATCATCCATTCAAGATTTGAATATGCCCAGCTGAGGTTTTTTTGAGCTCAGTATGCCCTCTGGTTTATTTCCCACTGTTTTAAAAATTATAGCAACTAAATCTGTTACTTTTGCCAATTCAAATGACATTCATTTTTTGTCATAGCCAAATCATTTGTTTCAGCTTTAAGTTGCTTTTCTTAAGGCATTTTGCTGAAGGTATTTCTTTTTCTCTCTCTTCTCCCTGTGCCCACACCTATTCATCCAATATATCATAGAAACTGGTCTGCTTTGAACCTCCCCTTTTGTCAGCCACAATACTATGGAAGGGAGTGATTTGTAGGCTCGGAGCAGCAGAGACAATGCATGCCTGGGTCACTAGTAATTAAGGAATGTCAGTGGTCGAGAAGAAGAAAATTCAGCTCAAGCCAAACTGAAGCATTTAGATATTTTACTGCTGCATCCTTTTAGGCCTCTCGCAGCTTATAAATATTAATTTAAAGACTACCAACAAGGACAGTAAACGGATTTAGGCATAAAACTTCCTGTCAGCAGTGATTTGTGCCCAATAAAAGGAGAGCTGGATAGAGAAAGCCTGCTTCACTAAGTTTATGATAGACAGTGAAAGACTGCCATCAAAATAAAAAGGCTTTCACTATGTAGCCTGCTGTATTGCGATCTTCTGTCCTAACGAGCACCATACCGGTACTGTACTGTTTTCTTTCATAAGCATTCGACTCACTAAGGGAAAGGTCTTGGGGCAG
Organism: Rissa tridactyla; assembly: GCF_028500815.1. NCBI lineage: Eukaryota > Metazoa > Chordata > Aves > Charadriiformes > Laridae > Rissa > Rissa tridactyla. The sequence continues at coordinate 23,134,612 of NC_071468.1, read as the reverse complement.
GACCAACACTGGCAGTGGGCTCTGCACGGTCAGCATCATGGGAAGGGAACTTTTACATCGGTGGTGCCTTGTACTGAACTTTGGGATGGAAAAAGTTGACAACGGGTTAACCGTTTCCCTCCTAATGCACAACCTGAAAGTAGAAAAGAAGTCAGTAGCCCTGTGTAGTCTACGAGAGCATGCCCTTAAAATGAGAATACATTAATTACTTTCTCCTGGTCTCCTTTCTGTAGCAGTGCAGGATATATTCACTCTGAACTGTTTCATTCTTCAATGGAAAACAGCGTAAGTTTTGTTTATTTTCTTCATTTCTCTGAAAAGCCTAGTTTCTTTGACTGGTAAGGCGATGCTGTTGCTGACTGGTATGATCAGGAAAAGCTGAATACTAGATAAATATCAACTAAACATAACATTTTAAATGAATTCAACCTAAGGCTTTATCCACGTTTAAGTAATCGAGCTCAGATACAGCAGTTCATGCTTTCTGCCAGTTTAGCCTTGGTCTCTGCAATACACGCTCGGCTCATGCTCCATCTCTGTCGTTAGATCTGTGAGTGGACACTCACCTCACATCTGACAGCTGTATATAATGTTTAGCCAATTTATTTACCCCACACTCCATTTACTGCTAGAACTGCATTGAACATCGTTACATGGTGGCAGTAATTGTTCCAGTTTGTCCTTTTCGCCTCAAGTTTGCATCTCTACTGTTTTAGGAAGGCCAATTAAAGGACATCGACTTCTCCATGAACTTTTAAATCTCTAACATTCTCAATAAGTCACGATGAATATTTCCTTGCCTTGAGACCGTGGGCAGAAGTCATGCACAAAATGGCTGGCCCGCTTTTGAAAAAAGATCTTTCTGTGAATGGCCTTCCTCCTGCAGAAGCCGGTATCTGTAGCTCTTCAGTGGATTGTCAAGGCTCGGCCCACGGAGGATCACTGGGGAGAAAGCACTGCTTGTGAAAACCTTCCGAGCGGAGGGCAGTGGGAGGAGAAAAAGGGAACATACATGTGGGAAAATACCCTCATGAAAAAAGGCTGAAAGACAGAGCTAGGCTTTGTCGGTGGAATTAACATGAAGCAGGGGCCCTTGGAGAGGATCATTCTGAAAAGAAATGAAAAATACATAAAACTTTGTTTAATTTATGGAATTTATAGGCTGCTGACCAGTAAGTATAAAGTTCTGTTCCCCTGGTCCTCACTATCACTCATGTATTACTTGTCAGTAAATGTGGTGCACTCAGAACATAACAGCTACGGTAATATTTCTGTTCCCACTGCAGCTTTACTACGCCCATGAAACTCTGTAATCTTTAAATTCCCTCACTGTTAACATCTGCTGAAACATTATTGGTCCCAGCATAGCCAAGCTGCTCTGAAATTACATTTAGCAGAGTAGTTAATGCTAACAGTATAATTCTAGAAGCAACCATGTCTTAAAAAGGCTTTATAACTGGCGCAGTGGTTGTGCTTCCCTTTGCTTTCACTCCTTCCCCACATCTCTCTCTTTTTTTTTTTGGTCATTATCTCACCTGCAGGCCAGAATTCATGTTTAAACAGCATTTTGGTTTCTGTTAAGAATAAAAAGTTGTAATTTTGTTTCTTGGCCCAGACTGCCAAAACAAACTTCTGAAAGCACTGTTGATTGTCCTGGGAAAAAATCTAGTTAGTTACATCAAATTTTAAGAGTCCAAGGGGTTGGAAACTGAGAAAGCTTTAATAAAATTAATATCTTCTATCACCCATATAGGATGCTTTTCATGACCTAACATATAAACAAAATAAACTAGCTGCCATTATTAATGATACCTCAATATATTCATTTGCAGCTCATAAACAGCTCGTGTATTCCGAGCTTTACTTTTATAAGGAAATGTTGGACAGAGGGCATTTAACTTAATCACTGAATGTTGTAAACATGTAAATATTACTCCAAAAATTAAAATGCAAACACAGCAGAGTATCTGCAATTCTGCTATGGATGTTTTTAATGCTATATAATGCAATATATTTAAAAATACATCTGTATGGCTACTTAATGCGATACATAAAGCTTTTTTCACAGACGATCAGCAAAATAATCATATTTCTTAGAAAAAAATAATTTACATGTGTTTTTCTAAAAAAATTAAGCTGAAAACTTTTTTTCCAGTGGATGAAATAACCCCACCATGCAGCAGTTACCCCTTCAGCTAGCAATCCTGATAGCTCTCTTTCAAAAAGCACCCTTGAAACATACACATTCTAGAGCTGAAAGATTACCTTTGTTAAATGTTTATGTTCCTATTAGATTCTGTAAGTTGTGTATTTAGAATATGACCTAAACCTAAAAACTATGCTAATTAAAAAAATTATCAAGAATTTCTGTTCCCAAAGTAATGAACGGTATAGGTTGCAACTCTGAAGAATAATTATTGTAATACCTAGCATTGTACAAGGATGGATAGACTGCTAAACCTGTTAAATTTAACTGATTCCTGATTCATGAACAGCAGTAAATGACATCTGTGCCAGATGGTAGTCAGCATTTGTGCATCAATACTCTGATTTTCCCTTCTCACGTCCCATCTAGTCTCCGCTAGTATTTGCTGCTTAAGTGGCGGTAGATTAAAGCTATGCCAGTGAAGGCATTTCCCAGGAACACCTTGCAGGTTTTTAATGCTATTCCAGTAACAACAGCACTATATTCAAGACAATTTATTAAATATTCTCCAGTCTGGCTTTATACTTCCTCACACACGTCTTCTAGACACACATTTTTTAAGAGATCGTTTTTGTTACTGTTGTTTTGTTTAAAACATCACAGCAAGTCTTTTCAGTGAATGAGTAAACTAACGATTTCTTCTTTTCTTCTTGAAATCTTCACTTGAAGATTTCAAGTCTTGCTTCACTTGACTATTAAAGCAAGTATATCGCAGTATCAAACTATTTGAAGTAATGTGAAGTAATTTCTTTTGAAACTTTGCGTCAAAGTGATGTCCAGGACAACCTTGTTTGAGGTGTGAATCCCTTCCTTTCCATCTGTCCTGCCCATGTCTGAGGTAGCTGCTACTACCTGCCAGGAGAGACTCCAAATTATATCAATGACAGAGTTTTCCCAGTAAGAGGGAACTGCAGAGCCTTTGAAAGGAAGTGTTAGGACCTATTTTATGCGTCATTATCATTACACGCCAACCCCAAAGCCCATCATGGGGCAGTATTTTAGAAACTTTTTAATGTGGCTTTTTGGAATCAGAATTTAAATGCATTTTTTTAGTCCTGCCTTCCCCTATCACTGCCCACGCGCTGATCAGCACTGAGGATTTGTGGCTGAGGAGCTGGTGCTCTGGGGTGGTGGATGCTGCTATTAAATCTGGCGTTGTTCTGACGCTCCTCCTGCAGCACTGCGAATGAAAAGTGCAGCTCGAGCAGCACGGGTATTTACAAACCACAGCCCACTGTATTTATACACTTAGAGGAGGAGGAATATGTAATAACAGTGTAATGCTATTGTTTTGATAATGATTAATACACAGCCGTAAGTGATGCTAGTCTAAATGCTGAGCTCCACTGCAACTTTTCTGTCAGAAAACTAACTCAGAAAGAGGCAAAGAATTTCCTTAAATAGTTTTTAGAAAGAAACACGGAAAAACAACGCTTTGCTACCTAATCACAATCTTTTTTGAACAATGTGTTGCAACGCTCCATTTCAAAATGACTGCTGGCTTCAGCTACACGCAATGGCATGCAGCAATAAGTATATAAAGAAATAAAGGCAAAATCCAAATGCAAATTTTAAATTGACCCGAGACAATATTTTATTTTGGGGCAGGTGGTGAATTTTTTTAAGGGGTGGCCTGTGGCCTTCTTTCAAAGCACTTTCATTAAAGAAATCTTCTCTAGCCTGGCTTAAGTACTTCCAAGCTCTTTATGCTGCTCCTGACTTTGAAACAAGAGGGTGACGCGGGAGGGTAAGGTTTGTTCCACAGTTTGCAGTATGTGCTCACTCAGGATTTAGCATAAGATCATGGATGATTGTTTGCTGTACTAGCATAATAAAAAATAACAATTTCTGTATTACTGGTATGCAACAGTAATAAAATAACAGTACTGACTGATAACATTATTTTACAGAATTAATTAAATTGGTATTTAGCTGTGAAACTGATGTGGTCGGTGACAACATTTTACTGAGCGTATGAAGATTCTGACCACCTGCGCCAGACCCACTTTTTCCGTCCCTGGTTTTAGCTTTCTACTGCAAAACTTAGTTGGCAAACTGGTTGCATTTCTAGTTTTGCTTCTTCCTCAACAAAAGTCCAAAGCTGCTTAAAAGTCTTACTCACCTAGAAACCTAGAAATGTCTATTGAAATTAGCAACCAAGCTAAGCAGTCTGGGGGTGTGCGTATGATTTACATTTATGGCATTTTAAGGCTCCTTTACCCTTCCTGAGCAGTGGAAAGGTAGGTCAGCAAAAATGAAAATCAGGCCTTAGAACTATGCTATTTATAAAACAATATAAAATCAAAAGTGAATGTATTAAAAAGGCAGGGGGAAAATGGTATTTATATCCATGTCCTGCTGTTTTCTTATTCTTGTGTCACAAAAGCCCTTTCTTTTCTGAACAGGAGAGGTTTCAGAGTATAGTAAAACCTGTATTTTTGAAAAGAATTGTTTCATACAAAAGTTGAATAAAAATTTGCAGAGCCGCACTGTAACAGCATTAAGACACTCCTGGGCATGTTTTAATGGTCCATTAATGCACGCCTCCGGTGGCTGAATGCATGAGGCTGCACATCTACAGCATGTATTAATGGACCTCTGAAACATGTCCCGTCGTGTGTTAATCCTGTATTACAGTGGTGCACTACCTGGGAAACCTCAGAAGTAACTTCCAAAAAACAAGAATGTTTTTGATCTTTGGAAAATATTATTATTAATTGCGTGTCTATCTGTGTCTATGGCATTGTTTAGATATTCAATAAATACTAAAACAGAATTAAGGCAAATAATAAACTCTGTAACACCCACAGAAAACGATCTGTTTTTAAATATTGAAACGCACCCTAAACCACATTAGGCCTCTCGTACACATGTAGAATGATGAATCCTTGCCTTAAAGAGCTTATAGGTAAATGTGGTACAGCTTAAGAAAGGTTATAAATGAAGAAGTGTTGTAAGAGAAGCCTACATATTTCTGCTCTACTGTTTTCCTTCTCCATTTTTATTTTTCACTCTAACCTGTGCTTATTTTGTCTAATGCAACCCTTTTTTTATTCCTTCATAATAAGGATTTTGAAATACAAGATGTTGGGAGCCTCGATTACCTTGAGCAGAAAGCTATAGATCCTCATTAGAAAGAACTTCAGGTATTTTTAACTCAGAAGGGCCTATCAAGAAGTCTTATGTATGGTAAGCCTCTTGAGAAAAATACTTGAGCGTATGCTAAAACGTACTCCCACTCAGCAAAGCATTAAAGTTCCTCCATGAGCTTAATTCCATTGAGCTCCACTAGAAGTTACACGTTCCTAACCACAAGCATGTGTGTGAGCTTCCTGCTGGAAGGAGATGCCCTGATGATGCAGAACCAGAGCTGTCTGTAAAGCTGCCTTTTACATGACGCCACTTAATGCTGCGCATTAAAGTGCTGGGAAAAACACTTTGGTCACGAGTAAGGAAGGGAGGAAGATGTTTTTAAAATATAGTTTACTTACCCTTAAAATATAGTTTACTTATAGAAGCAAAAGATAGGAGTATTTAATATGCTTAAAAGTTGTTTCTTCATTTGTCATCAATTATTATTTTGTCAATTAAAAACACAATTGATGAGAAAATGAACCATTACTGCACAGATTTATGTTCCTCCTCTCCTGCCTTTTTTGACTCTGGTATTTTATGTCACTGAGAGGCCTCTTAAATAAAACATATTAAACAACTGGATCAAATTAATTGCTTATTAAAAAATAAATTAAATACACCTTGTAAGAGATGTGAGTAAGTAGTTACTTACTAAGCAGACTTCTTTTTCAGTCCTTTACTGGCAGATCGTACAATTCCAGGGTCACAGTGAGTTGCCACCCAGTGGTCTTTACATTTCTTCTGGAGTTGTCTGGCTCTATGTGTTTGGCTGAAAAAGTACCTGAAAGGTTTAAATGTTAAAGAAAATGAGACAAATCAAGATTGGGTAACTCTGGGGAGTTGTGCTTTAGTCAAACTGAGCTCATCACAGAGATGGAGGGGAAATGTGAAGTTATGTGACATACAAAAGGTCTAATGCTGCCTCCTGGCAATGAATTGACTTCCTGATTAGTAAGCATTTTTTTTCTTCCAATTCAGCAAAGAAACAAGCTGTGGTACTTTGCTATTGTGTTCACACCATTTGATAGATGTCTCCCTGCTGCCTTTTCTGGTGTTTGAATTGCCCAACAGATGAGGAGGAGCCCAGTCTGTCTCTAGATAGTCAGCAGGCTGGGCCACGAAACATTTTGCGTCCAACCTATACAGGAAACATGCCTCTTCTCAGTCCTATTTGGAAAATCACTATGTCTGTTGGGGTTTCAGAGGCTCTGAGGGAGATGATTTTCCAAGCACAATTAATAGCCTGCAAAAGACGTATTTCACCTAGAATCCAAACATTAACGAAAAGAAGATAGACAAAATTTCTAAGATCCATGTTCTGGCATTTATCACACAGTTAATCAGACATACGGAAATCCAGACAGAGTTTTAATTTTTCAAGCACTCTGATATGTCACAATCTGGAGAGCGTTTCCCTATTCGCCATGCCCGGGAGATGCAGGTCTGTATTTGCAAGGAGGCATAAAGCCTCTACCGCTCCTGCCAGTGGTTTCATGGAAAGGCTCCAACTCAGGAGCAAATTCCTCAGCCCCATGAAACGGCCCTCAGCTCTTTGCTGTGATCCCAATTTGTAAGCGGGCGTACACCTGAACATCCATCAGCCGAAGTGCAGGAGCGCTGGTAGCCTCTCTGATCTCCTCTGTGGGTGGGTGCATGTAGGTGTGATAGAGCTCTTTCAGAACAGCTCCGCGTATTTGTGCTGCTGATTCTGACAAATTTCCCTTTCTCCTTCATTACAAATGCTCTCGATCTCTTCAGGTAAATTGCTCATTTCTGTATCAGAGGCCTTCACTCATCTGCTTTCTTCTGAAAAACCTCCGCCCTTTGTTTTTATACCTCTATTACTTGTTGGACAGTTTTGCTCTCCATTATTTCCCCTCTGTTTGCATGTAATTTTTCTCTTTGGAAGCACTTTCCTGTTTCTGAAACCAGTGCTGGCCCCTTACCAAAAATAGCAGATGTCACGGTCTCGTGATTAGGTTACCCGTTAAAATAAAAGAACAGTGATATTGAGTCTGGTGATATGATAAGGTCTCTTGCTGTAAATAGGATGAAAACATTAAGGAAATGTTACCTATAAATTAAAATGTAAGCCAAGACTGAAAAGAAATTTGTAGCTGGAATTTTTGCCGCAGAGTTATGAAACGGTGATACAGAATCATGATACAGATACCTCCAAAACAGGACACTTAGGAAATTCAAAGGAACATAAGTAATTATAGGGATATCCCAAGACCAGTAGGAAGAAATAAAGATAGAGAAAATTAAAGTTGCCAAGGAAAACTTCCTGACATTGAGATGCACTAAGCTTTCAGCCCATCTCTCCGGGGAACAGAAAGGCCCATCGCTTGAAATGTTTAACAGTAGACTGGAGGAATCGCTAGAAAAATATACTACAGGGAACAACTTGTTATTGGCAGAAAGATGGACTGAATGCTGTAAAAGGGATTTTCTATCTGTAATGTTTACTTTTTATGATAGTCATTTATGTTTTTCCTTCATTACAGGTAGAGAAAAATCTATAAAAGTTATTGGCTCTGGCACAGCATATTTAATTTCTATAGAGCAATGTTTCTGGTGCATTCTAGCAAGCTTTAACTCTACTTCTTGCTTTTCCTCATGAAGTTTTCCTCATACATTTTGAGGTTCTTTTTAGTGAAAAAGGTAAAATCTTTACAGAACGGAATAAATGTTCCCTTCTCTTCTCTGGAGCTTTCTTAGCACGTATGCAAAACACCACGGAAAACCCCATTTAAACACCCCAGATTTGGATTTAGTTTAGGGGTAGGAGAGAATTATGTCCGAGGTTTAAAGGGAGAACTAAAACAGCGGAAGCAAAAAGGAATCATTCAGGACATGAGAAAGGGAAGGAGGAAGACATTTAGATTTGGGAAAGTGGGCATTGCACACATGCACGACGGGAGATGGTTTGCAGCTCTTTGGAAATTACCTAGAGCCAAGCGGGCTGGGAGCCCCTGGGTAACGTAAATCTCTGCTTTGGCAATTCCAACTTTTAAAGGACATAATTTCCCATATCCCTAAGTGATGAGCTGCATTCGGGATGTAAACAATATCGTTATGAGTACAGGAAAGAGCAAAAAGAGAAAAAGTAAGGGTAAAACTATACCTGGTGATGGCTCCTCATTGCCCTAGCATAGCGTGGCTGCTGGGGGGTTTGAAGAACGGGTGTTATCAAATGAAAGTGAACAAATAAAAATCCTTCCATTTTTGTATGTAAACCCCAGGTCCATTCCTTACACTCAAAATCTTTTCCTCAGAGCAGCAAAGTCAAAATATCGGCTGCACATTCTAAATAATATAACAATCCTGAATATGCGAAAGATTACCCCTCCCCATCACCCCCTGCCCCTTACCCTCCTCACTGCAGACACCAGGAGCTGGGGCTGGGTGTAGCGCAGACGTGCTACCAGAGGGATGTGGGGAGGACAGAGGTGGTGATGCGTTAACCCCCCCCGGGGACACTGCGACAACCCAGCCAAGAGGCATCTATTTTACCGTGGAGAGAAGCGGGACGAGGAATGGTTTCCAAAGACACGGGCCTCTTGTTTTTGCCAAGCAGCTTGAGTCTCCCTTCCTGGCTGCTGAGCAAAGGGTATGATTAATGAAAAGATGTCAGAATGATAATCCTTACTATCAGGAAATAGTGGACAGGTTTTTTTTTTTTTTTTCTTGGCAAATTGGGGGGTGGCGGGAAGGGTGAGGAGAGAATAAGAAAGCAAAAAGGAAACAAGGTAAAGGGAGAGGTTTTGAAAAGAGAAAACAGTAATAATATATGTATATAAAATACAACCTCTTCTCTGCCCACCCTTTTTAATGTTTCTCTGGTGGAGTAATAAGATACCTTCAGCGTTATAAATAGCAGCACAGATGTTGACAGAAAAATGCTCCCTTAATTACCATACAAACTGCTTTACTTGAGTGAACCGTTTAAAGCGGCCTCCAAAGGAAGTTCACTCAAGCAATTCCACAGATTACAGCTAATGAACAATATTTCCTCGCTCCTATTTAGTGCTCATTAAAATGTAAAAGCCTTTCATTTTCAACAGGCACACAATAAATAATTCCTCTCTCCCTCTCCCCGCTGCCTGGGAGCAGCCAGGATGGGAGCGGGGAAGGGAAGAGACCGGCAGAGGCAGGGGGGGATGCTGCAGGAGGCAAATAAGTGGGTTGGAGAATAGCGGCCAATTCATTAAAATCCCTGGAAGCGGCGGCGGTGGCCGCGAGAGGGGATGTCTGTGTTTGGAGCTGGGCAGGCGCGTTTGGCGTGGAGCAGACAGCCCGTACCAGCCCCGACTCAGCAGCCCGACACTGCGCTCCTCTGAGGCGCCTCCAGAACAGGCACAAATGACGCCGATGCTCGCGTGAACGCAACAGGGATAACTGGGAGAGGACAAAAGATGAAAATGCAGTGATGAAAACTGGCAGTCCAGCTCGGGCTCTGGTCTGTTTGGACCCTGCCTAAAATTTCTCGGTGGCTTCAACTTTGCAATGACCCATTGCACAGAGTCCCTTTTGTGCTTGTTTGTAATCCTGCCAAGTTGAACGAGGTATTCGCAGTGTCGGAGGTTTGCTTCATTCTTTAGCTGCTGAAATGAAGCATCGTACAGAGCCAGCCCCAGTACCTCGCTGAACAAACAAGGTACTGGGAGGCTGAAGATTAGAGGGGTCTGTGTATACTCAGGTGCCGCGAGACAAAAGAGCCCATGATTGTCTATTCCCCCATCCCCAGCCTCCTAGGATTTTAGCTTAATTTACAAAACAAAAAAAAATAAGTCTGTCAAACAGCAAACCAGAACCTTAGCAAGAAAAAAAAAAAATCAAATTCCACAAATCTGAAATTGTTATTTAAATAGATTTCCAGTTAAGTGGATGAATGGGAAATGCAGAGGTACCAGCTGGATTCAAGTTAGTCGCTGCACCTGTCTGCTCACAGGTATATGGCACATAGAAACAATCTCCATTGCTTTATGCAGGAATTGTTGAAGAAGCAAAAGGTCAGAAACAGAAAGTTTGCAAGCTACTGAGATGGTATGCAGGTACCTGTTTGAAAACCGCAGGAAAGAAAGCCTACTTCACCCTCTCTTCAGATGAATGGGTAAACCAACACATTAATGAAACACAACACTGACGTTAAGCTGGGGTATAAGACAGAACATAGCTGAAGCGATATAGAAACAGACTTTAACAGGGTGTAATTATAGATGGAAACACAACTCTTGCTTTCCTCATCTGCCAGAAAAACCGCACTACCCTTCCCACCGCTTTGGTTCACTGCTGCAGTATTTTTTAATTTACTTTTGATTTTTTTTTTTTCCCCCACTCCACACTTCTAAGTGGCAGAGGGTCTTCACAATCCCTTCCTGCAGCCCCTCTTCTTCCTACCCCCACCGCTGGAACTCTGCCCCCATGAGCAAAGCCACCCCCTCCACAGCCCTGCACAGGAAAGTGAATGAGCAGCAGAGGTAGTTGTTCTATCAAAGGCGATGTATTCCTGGGGGTGTTGTGTATCTCAACCTTGGCAGGGACTGCCCGAACAAAATCCCTGATATTAGCCTCCCTGAACAGAGGGAACAATCTGAGTAGGATAAAAACCATCAGAGCTTTCTCCTGTCTTTAATTTCAAGGCTTAAAAAATTGACAAGTGTATTTCTTGCGGTGATGCTGGTATACCCTATACCTGAGCCATAAATAAGACTGTAGGGGTATTCAATCATCAGAAAAGAAAAAAGCAAGTGGAGAACTAAGATCTTATATTGACCTAAGCCTCAGACTTAGATAAACTTGTCAGGAATATCACTTTGTGGTGACTTTATCTTTGTTAAACTTGTGCATGGGGAAGAGGTATTCTCACAGCTCGTGGGGGTCGCTGTGACCGGAGGAAACCCGCTTGCCGCATTGCCACAATGCCACCCCCTTGCAGTAAAATAAAACCTTGTCTCGTGGATGCAATGAAATGTCTATGTCAAGATAACAGCTACAATAGCATACTTTCTTTGAGAAAAATACTTGCAATTAGTAATTGCAAAAGAAGTGCAGAGAACTATAAGCCAGATCCCAGTCCTGCCCACCTTTCTTAAGAGGTGATGCCCCGCTCTCACTGCGGTCCCACCGACCAAAACACCTTAGGGTTTACGCAGTCGTGAACGGAGCGACTTAATATCTCACTCTCACGTGCGTCCTGTAAGCAGGCAGCTCTAGTAAAGAAGTAAGTTCACTAGCAGTGCGATATTATTGATGCTTTCGACACTCTGTACTTGGCTTTTAACTAAGGTCATTGGAAAACGGTCTTCAACACCCATCTCATTTGCTTTTTTATGCTTGCCAATTTAGTGTTGTATTCACAGTGATTAATTAGTTTGTGGTGAAGGTTTATTAGGTAATCTTTCTGTCAATCAAAAATCACTGAGGTTTCAGAGCAAAGAACACCCAGAGACTTTATAAAGATAAGGAACCGATATTGTTACATTTGTGTACAAAAAGTAGGAGCTTAACCTCCACATGTGACCATGTATGAAAGACTTTAAAGCATGTTTTTGTTCACGTTGAACCACAAAAGCAGTTTGATTCCCTCAGATTTTATTTATATTTTAAACAAGAATCTAGAAATCGCTTTACCTTCTATGTCTACAGCCCACGTTTACTGCCTGATGAACTTGTAGGGCTATTTCAAAAGACCAAGCACTAGACTTCAACAAAGAAAAACCTGCTGTAGCTCATCATTTGGGAAATTTGCTGTGTAGTTCACTCATCTCAATATGACCCAAGGTGAGATAATAATATTTCATGAATTTAAAAGCCTGGAAATTCTTTCAAGTGTTGATATTTGTAAACACAATTTTTATAAAAAAACCAACCTCATAAACAATTATAAAAAGAGATTTCTGTTTTCATCCCTTTCTTATGTGTGGAAAGATAGCTAAGATTAAGATAACAGAGATTCCTTTTAGGGTGAGATGAAAGATTACATCAAATTAACTGTTTCTAAAAATGAAGACTCAGCAGCATATTGCGTAAGAAACATAGACAATCATCAGCCTGCCTCCTTTATGTGTGTTTTTACCGACCCTTTATATTTTTCCCAGCATTGTGTGGAAATCTACTGCAATCTGGACTGCACTATTTTCTATTTATGAGCTTTCTTATTGATGGATATGCCTCAAAAAAAGTCCCCAAAAAACAAAACAAAAAAGGCAGAAAATTCCAAGATTCTTCTTTTCCTTTCTGATAGGTAATATAACTAATCTACATGAACTCAGTGTTTTCCAGAAAATCTTGAACCTTACTGTGAAAAATATAGTGAAGGTAAATGGCTCTCTTGACCAGAAAAGGTATTATACTTGAAGAGGTTGCGAAAAGGGCTTGAAGATATTAGCTGATTAAATTACACACTACGTAAATGTACGTCGCATTATGATTTTTACAGTATTAAGGTAACAGGTAAAAAGATATAGATTATTACTAAGAATGTGACTAGCTTACCACTTTTCAGAGCCATTACTGTTTTAAATTACACCAGTGCTGGTCTGAAAATGTAAAATCTTATATACCACTGTGAGAATAAGTAGTAAGGTAACTGGACTCTTTCCTCCGTCACCTCCTTGAGAAAGCTGTGAGTTATTTCTATCACTCAGAGGTGATGAACAGGCAGCAGCAAATTCAGATGCAATTATACAGATGTACTTTTTCCCCCCTCCCCAGCTAAATTCAGGAGTTCTTTTTGTGGGCTTTGGGATTATACATCTGAAGCTGGAACAGGAGAAGATAAAGGGCACACGGGGCCGCAAATTGGATAACTTTGACATAAGGACAGATAACATAAAACTATAATCTGTTGAATATATAATCAGAGTATTTAAAAGCAGCTTTTCCAAATTAAAAAAGAAATAGGCAAGTATATGTCTGTGATAAAATAATTACAGCACATGTTCTAGCCCCTCCCCACACCCACTCCTATATACAAACCCAATATAGATTGATTCCAACTGATTAAAGTGAATACAGACAGGCAGGTTTTAGCTGAGAGTTCTCCCACAGACTGAGCTTGGCTATGCAAATGGAATAGTTCTGGAGTGTATTATTTTAGTGCTACAAATCTAGCGGCTGAATGAAAATATGTTCAAAGTTATTCTGGAAACCAGAATAATGTAATTTCGGTATGTCTTTATTAATCGTTATTTTTTTATTTTATTATTTCTATTTTAGTTAGACTGCATTTTATTGAATTGGCTTTTGAAAAAGCTTTCTTGGCTTTATCAAAAGTGGTAAGGCTCCATTTAGAGGTTTCCTTTCATGCCTGAGACATGAAATTGGAGTAACCAACAATTTGCACACATAATTCCAGCATACCAAATGAGGAAACAAAGAGAGAGGCAAAAATTGAATCTGCTGCCTTCCTGGTCTTATTGCGGGAGACCACTGGGGGGGGGAAAGGCCAGCAAATTAGCTGTTTTCTTGAGATTCCCCCGGAAAGCTGTATCACCAGCATTTCGTCTATGGGTATGCAGGAGACGCCAGTACGCCTCGCATGCCTGTGGTAGATGGATGATACTGATGGCAATCTAACTGGAACATCCTGCCTGAATATGAACAACAGATTTGTCAGTGTGTGACAGGCTGACAGCCCAGCTCCCAGCTGCTTGTCCACTGTTGTTAAATCAGTACCTTGTCTAAGTGTTCAGCAAAGAGGCAATCTGCTTCCTCCATTCGTACAGGCAGGTTGCCAGTTAAAAAACAAGTATTGGCTTTAGGCTGCAGTGCCATAATGCATTGAAAAGATGCAATCTAAACCTCTGTATACTCCTTAGGCAACAAAGAGCAGGACTTGGAAGTACAGGCTCAGACTCGAGACTATCCTTTTCAAAACAACAAGGATAACTCCACAGGGGAGGCATGAAAGAAATGCATGAGGATTTGAAAGATGTGGATGACTTAATAGAACTTGTTTAAGGAGGAAAATGTGGTTTATTTTGGTATCAGGGAAGCCAGCTTGTGCTACTATACTCAAGAATGTGCCAGAATTGCTTTTATAACTCTATCTTTAAGCGGTTTATAATTCACCAACAGTAACAATTAGCTCTAGGCTGAAATTTCATATGCAAAGATACAATCCAGAAGCACTTTAGGGGAGGAAAAGAAAAAAGAAAGAGAAAAACAGTAAATAAAAAGACCATGCTAATGTACACAGCAAGACTAAGTTACAGAACACAAAGAAACAGCTGGTTTCGGGAGCCTTTTTTTTTCTGTGACAAAAAGTCTCCAGCTGGTTTCGTTTAGTTGCTACTGGTTGACCACATGAAAGAGATGTTTAAAAACTGTGACCATAATGAAACAAACTAAGGAAATCACAAAACCTAGCATTAATAGTAATGTTTTCAGCTTTTGGGGGTGGTGTGCACGGGAGGCAGCCTCTGAGGTGATGCTGTTACCCCAGAACTGAGAAGGATTTACACCACCAACTGCAACATCTCTTCCGAAGCAGCTTTGGCCTGTGAAGTTATTCACGAGGTATATTTAAGAGCCCCTAAATTCAGATCTATACTTCAGACAGGCTGAGAAAGAGTCTATTGGATCAATAATCATCATGGTCTTGTTCGTGCCCTCCATCTAAGTGAGGCTTCTCTGCGGTGCCGCTGGGCACCCCTGTCCTAGCTCAATGTGCCTTCAAGGAGGTCTTACCAAGACTCAGGTTTTGCTCCCGTTCTTGGCTGGGAGCCTTGCGCAGCCCTTCCAACCACTGCTCCTCCCTCAGGCAGAAATTTCATCGGCTGTTTCCTCCGCCATGGGTAACCAGCAGCACCTTCCCACCATCGTTTAGATGCCGCTTACCTTGGGCCCGTAAATCATACTCGAGTCCCACGTATGCAGCCACATAAACATATTAGGTTCTTTATGCGTCAGTATCTTTTTAAGCATCTTTTCCAGCCAGTCCTAGGTCAGGTAAGTATTCTTGTTCAGAACAATATTTATAAGCATACATTTCATCTGGAGTCAGTGAGATTTAAACATGCGCTTTTTACCGCTTTTCCCAATGACAGCCTATCTCCATTTAAAAATTTGTCTGAAAACAAGAAGAATTATATGCATGTACACATTTACATACATTCTTGAAAATTACCCATTCCAAAGTAATCATACAGACTTCTAAAATACATTAGTTATCAATTTATCTCCTTTGAAACCCACAATATGGCCTTTAGAAAATAAGGCAAACTGGAGGATGAAGAGACATGTAAAAAAAAAGCCACTGCAACAGAATAATTTTCTTGCAGAATAATATTTTGCAACCTGTGTGGCCTACGTGGAATACGTAATGGTTCAGAAAAAAGACACAGTTGGCAGGTTTAAGTCTGAATTCTCATCTTAGTAAGAAAACCATGTCTAATGAATGCTGAAGGAAACTTTAGGTCACGTCACATCATCAAGCATGCCGATAGCTAATAAAACAACTACATCTTATGAATAAAGGGAGAAAGAATTAAGCTAATATTCTCTTATCGTGCCCTTCTCCCATTCCCTTGTAATTACCAAGTATCCAATCAATTTGTATTATGATGTTTCTCCTTTCTTTAGCAAATGTGTAAGATTAAGCTTAAAGGCAAGGTACTCAAACTACGAGGTTTAAAGCGAGAGCACAATCAGTTTCTGGTTTCTAGGTGTACTGTAGCTGGAGCCATTTTTACTGTTTGCCACAATCTAGAAGGGAAAGGGGGCAAAATATTTATGGAAGAAATGGCTGCTCTGCATCTCATGTCGCTGTTGTTAGGATGCGTCATAAAATTAAAACATAATTCTGTGACAATTAGCTTCATAATAACATATTCAGAAATACAATGCTGCACCCTATGCCAGAAACTATTTTCTGCTTCAGTGTTTTACTATGGCTGTAACTTTTTAAAGGAGCCAACTATTTTAAACCAAAGCTGCTTCCCCCTCCCCACCCCCCACCATAGAAAAGTAGGACATCAATGTACTCACTTGTTACCCAGTAGTATTTTCCCATTTGTGGAAAAAAAGTTGCATTACAAAAAAAGAATCACCAAAGCACTGCTAAAAAGTTCAGTCTCTTCATACGCTTCATGTTAGGACATTTACAGAATAATACACTTGTTTGTTTTACCAGCCTTCTTGATGATTATCTCTAATTAAATCTGTAATTTAATTCCCTTTTTTCTCATTTTGTCCACCTTTGTCACCTGGCTAGTGGCAGTGAACATTGCACCTTTATGTACAGCTACTTTCACGTTTGTTTGTTTCTCAAGGCTAATGAAATGAAGTGCCTTCAGCAGCTCCGCTTGCACAAGAATTTGTAAAGCAGCTGTGTGAAAATGGTAATTAATATCATAATTAATATGGAGGCGTTATCTTACTTTTTATCGTGATACTGATGCTAATGCAAAAGTTACTGAGATGTTACTTGCTTGGCCAGAAAATAATAACGGCAAAAAAATTTTTGAGTCAATATGAATCTGACACAACGTTTACACAAATGAGTGGAAAATTTCTTTTGAATCCAATGGACTTTGGCTGCTATTTTTAGGTAGCACACAATTAAGAATACAAAAATAAGGGCATTATTTTGTGTAATTTTTTCCCCAATTTCTAATCATACACTGAAGTATTAATTTCAACACCCTGAGACCCGGGGACAGGGAGAGGAAGTCAATGGTGAGATCCAGTCCATGTCTCCAGTAAACCTGCGGCTCTGACCCCGGAGTTTCCTCTCTCTTCGTTACGTATATAACCAAGAATAGCAATGTACACCTAGAGACAATGTTCTCCCTTTCCCGCTTTTTTTAAATTCAGGAGGAAGAGGACTTTGTATGTGGATAACTATTTTTGCCTTCATGTTCCCCCATCCCCATTTCAAGATGATTTTCAGTCAGCAGGATATTATGAATCCTATTTAACTATGCTTAAGATCTCTCATTTAGAGTTAAGTGGAAGAAGAAAAGGCAAAATTGGCTTTGCAGATGTTAAGAAGAAATTCATCGTAAGCAATCATCATTTAATATCCAGTGCTGACTTTTTGAACAAGTGCTTTCTCTAAATAATAAATCAAATGAGTTGGCACCAACAATAATACCTTCGAATATGAATGAGGAAAACAAGAATATTAAAACAATAGAAACATTAACATACAAACCCCTGCTATTTACGGGCGGCAATGGCAGAGGACAGCGTGAAAAATAGCTGTTGCTTTTATTCAGTTTTGTTGTGATCTGTCACTGGCAGTGATGGCTGCTGTGAGGGAAAGAGAATTGGGTCCTTCCAGCCACCAGGTCCCCAGTCCCCTGCACCTCAGCCTGCAGCATTTATTCTTTAAAGAGTCGATGACGCTGCTCAGCAACACACCAGACCGGGCTGTTTGTCCCACCCTGTCCCCACCAGCGAGTGCTCGCTCTCGCGGCTGGGTGGGCTGGCAGGACATCTCCACCAGGAGCACCCTCCTTTCCCTTTGCCCCAGGAGTCTCACCCTGAGCCCTGCCGGTGCTTCCCAGGAGGATGTCCCATCCCTCTGGCTGCACGGGCCATGGAGATAAAAATCTGCAACCTGCAGCAGACCCGTGAGTGCACATGGGCCCCAGGAGCGTTGCGTGTTACTTTGTCAGTAGCACACGCCGATGCGATCCCCTGGCAAGTATTGGGACCTCTGAAGGTTTATTTTACCTTTGCCTTCTGTCGCTGAAGGGTGTTAGATCTCACACTAAGTAGTAGGTTACCCTCTTAACCAAAAGTGCCACATAACAAAGAGTCGGATGCAGGTTTAGCAAACTAATTCGCATTATGGATGTGAAGTCCACGTCTGGGGAGAAAAAAATAGCTGTATCCTCTCTATTTAAAGCTGATGAGGTACGTTTCAGGTGTTTGCATGATGCTACAAGTTAAGCAGGACCTTGGGAACCAGGTAGCACTTTGGCTTCTGTGTATTTTAACTATTTCTTTGGTCTGTTTTGAATTTAACATATACATTTTACATATTATATTCCGGATTAACCACATAATTTATGAAAATGGCATTGCCTTAGTGTCTCTGCCATATTGACTAAATATCAGAGGAAATGTAAATATCAGAGGAAATGAAGAGCGAATTGGCAGGTTGAAGACACAAGTTCCAAACAAAATAAGCAGCAACTTCCAGATTAGCCATCCACCATTTCACTGGTTGAACTATCTGATATGATCAGTGTAGCCAATTGCTTTAGACCACTGTGCTCCCTTATGTCTTGACTTTCACAACGATACCTGTTACATCTTCTCCTATGCATCTGGATGCCAGCAAACATAAAGAAAAATATTATGGGGTATTCAGGATTGACCTCAACTCATTGACTGCTTTTGTGTTTGGGCTGGATTGATGTTACACCTTGAAGCTGTCACAGAAAAGGATACACAAAGGGATGTGCAGGCACCTACCGCATACGAATAATCTGTGCTTTCTCCGAGAGAACAGTGTCGCAGAGAGACTAAATGACTTCACTGAGGTCCCAGTGAAAGCCTGGTGTCACCTCTGATTAAATCCTCCAAACAGGCCCTTAAACACCACCCTACCCATGCAAAAATGCAGTGGCTTTGAGAATAGGAACAAAACCCCTTACATGCTCTGAACTCGGGCACTACTTGGGCTTTAAGAAGTGAGGAACTGTTCTGCAGGTAAGTGCCATTTACCTGTACGTACCGACACGTCCCTGAGGTGCTCCAAGCATGCCGCCGCAGGAAAGGGGCTGGAGGGCACGCTGGCAGCCTGTCCCACTGCAGAGGCCAAGGAGCAGCAGCGTCAGCGCTTCCCAGCTTTGGGGGCTGGGACAGCCTTGTATTTCTCTCTGACTGCCCCAGACCTGTCTCTGCTGGACCTGGCACAGCTGGGGAAGCTGACTAGTACCTACTCTGTTACTAACATGAAGATGGTACAGTTTTAATTCCTGCTGTTGAGCTCTGTTTTAGTGACCTTATACCAACTCCCAGTATCAGAGCGTTTGTTTGGTTTTTTTTTCTTTTTTTTTTTTTTTAATTCAACAAGTGATTTTAAGGACCCTTGAGATAACTGCACTTCACCTTAATTATATATGAAGTACACCCACATCCTTGCTATGCTTTGCTTTCAGCTTTATTGGAATTTGCTGTGGCTTTCTCCTTGCCTTCTTGGGGTATTGCCTACACAATCCCATCTGTTATGGATATGTCTAAAATAGAAGAAAAAAATAGGGCTTTTGAGCAAACTGCAACATCCTACATTTGTTCGGCATCAGACACTAAGGGAAGATGATTTAGCAGCATGTTCCTACAGGCTGATGTTCCAGACCCTACAATCAAATGTGAGGCTGTATTTGGAAGCAATTGTACCAGATGGCTGCATATTATGGAAGGTTCAGTGCCACTAAGAAATTCAGGATGATAACAATAATAATTAAAGAAGGACTTCTTCATAATTTCACTCATGGCAAAACTATGGTCTTTTTAAAGGTGATGACCAAGTATTATTCAGATTTCAGGAGCCACTTTGGATGCTTGTTTAAAGTCAGGCTACAGCAGCACATAGCTACATCTAACACTCTGCTTAGCGTGTGTAAAGCAGCAGGAAATCTTCGGTCTGAATGGGAGGGGGGGAAAACAAGGCAGTGATTCACCAGAGCTGAAATCTTCGCTTTGTCATATACTATTCTTCTTCTGAGTGTGCATATATCATCATACTGAGTAACTGCTGAAGGCTGAAATAAAAAACTCTTCCAGATGACATTTAAGTTAAAATGCTGCTTTTCCAGTATGTGCACATGCACACACACAAAGAAAATATAGCAAGTCCATTTTTGGAACGTCGCCCACATCATTTCAAGACAACTGGTTTTGTTGATGAGTCACATTAGAAAGCCTGCTAAGGAGGGACACAGCAGCCCTGCCACAATGAACGGCAAGAGGAGAGGTCACTTCTTGTAGGGCAGATGTGGACACAAGCGAATGTGGGGAGAAGAGGGTGGTGGTGGATGGATATGTGATCACGTGGGCTGCGGACACGCTCTTCACTCTGGGAAATGGCAGGCACCAACACTGGGATTTCCAAATCCTACCATAAGGCCCTATGAGGGCAAATACATCATGGTGAAGGCTTTGAATACTTGCCCATGGGATGGATTTCAGGCTGTGGGTAGTTCCTTCAGCGGCACAGGAATAAGTATTACTGGTCTCTGCTCTTCACAAGCACTGTGTCACAATCTTCAGAAGGGATTTTGAAGGTAAATTAACAAAAAATAGCACATACTTAATGCTCTGAGATTGCATTGAGTGTTCAAAACTGTATGAAATGCACTTACTGAATCTAAACCCTTTCAGCCAACTGCAGCAATTTATCTTACAGATACATCTCCCAGGATAGGCTCCTGGGAGCCATTTTGCATATTTGCTCCTACTTTACCCTGAAGCACATGAAAAAAACTTTTAGGAGAAAAGTTAGTCAATGCTAAAGTGATAACAAAACTCATTTAGGGGCAGAGAACTAAGAAAGTGACGTCATGACAATAACATCGAAAGGATATTTTAGGCTCTTTTCCAACACACCTGCTGTAAAACCATAGATGAATGTAACTCAGATCGTGTCATCCAGTTCCTTCTGAAATAGGGAGCAATGGCTTTCCCACCCATCACCCCATTTGAAGTCATCACATAACCCACTGGCCACCTCCATACAGGGATCCTTAACAAACTGGAAGTTCTTCAAACATCCAAAGTAACAGAGCATCTATCACTGCTTGGCAGAGATTAGCCTTTTTTATATATTCCCTCTCCCAATACCAGAAAGCTTGACCCACAATAAAGTTGCCTTTTGAAATCTTTTGTCGGTAGCAGTCCAATCAATAGCTACATAGAGATTCAGGACTCGCCAAGAAGAAGGAGGAGAAAAGCTAAATTATTATAAATACAGTGTAAGGTTGAGGAAGAGAACGATATGAGTCATTTAAGTAATATTTACCTGTGATAACATCAGCCTTATTGTAGCCATGAACTGAACTGTAACAACTGATCCCAAACTGTAAGCCTTTAAATGGTTACACGGGGGGCAAGTGCAGGCAGATACAATTTCATCGGTTGAGACTGGATCCAACTGAGGTCTGGCTGCTCAGATTGCTGGTACCTACTTACATTTATGGTGTATTTGAATAAAAACAGCTGAAAAAAAATCAGGCTAGACTCCGCCACAGGTAAATGCTTAGTAGGTGCCCAATTATATACCTTTGTGAGAGAATTTTGATTAACCACCTTAACTTAATTAAATCTCTACTCCAGAACACAATGTCTAACATGAAGGCTGGCCTAGCACCATGTGGCACCATACTCAGATATACCCAAAGCGGAAGCTTTCAAATCTTTCTTCCCTCGGAAGCACGTGTGATCTGTAGGTGGCCATTTCTGCAGCCAAGCTCGTGTGATGTGGGTCGGGCAGCCTGTGCCACGCCTGGCAGGGCTCCGTGAGTTTGCTGTTGAATGTTGAATGCCATCTAGATGTTGCCGTCCCTTCAGGGACAGTGGCGTCTGCTCACGAGGAGGGGGTGAGAGGGGACTTGCCGGGCGCTCCCTTCTCTGCCACCCCTACTCTTCTTGAAGCAGTGGCAAACCCTCCCTAAAGCTGAGAAGACAACATCTCGTGAAGGTAACTTGGACACCAAGGGTTTGTGAAGCAGACAGCTTTACAAAACGGTTTCTTTTCACCTCTGTAACGATCAGGAATCAATTACACAGATTTCTGTTCATATATGCCTGTATTTCCACACGCCTCCCTTCCTCACACCTTCCCATTGAGGAAAATGGAGCTTCCCAAATTTAGACAATGATTCAACCATGAAAGCTATTGCCAAAATTGCATCTCCCTGGGGTTTTGTCAGAACTTGCTTCTTAAATTCATCATTTGCCCTAAAACTTTCTTTAAAACTGTTAAGAAGGTGTAAAGGTTGCAATTTACGGTACACGCGCAATACTGACCAACTTTTGCTTTGTTGCACCAGATACCCAATACGCAAAGCTTCATCTATTCGTCATAAATGTATGGTTTGCAACAGGGCGAAATATCTTTCTCGGCAATATTGATGGGTTGATGTCCTTTTAGAAACGAGTACTTCAGAAAAGACTTAGTTGAATAGTCCTCAATGATTATATTTAAAATACAGAAAGTATTGAACTGTATTTACTTCATATATTTTTATGGAAAACCTGCTTATTTAAATACCCTGCACACACCGAATTTCCTGGTTATGAAAAAAGTGAAGAAAAATACTATTTGCTTTTAGGTAATCGGATTCTGTGGGATCTAATCCTATATCCTATTTATGGCTGTGCTAGCTATTCAAAATTAAAATGAACCTTTCATCCATGTGTATCATAAATGGGCATTTATCAGGATTATATGATTTTGCAATCCATCTGAATATGTAACCAGAATTTGTTTTCTTTCCGTTTCACTATGTAATTACCATGCAACAATAACAAAAGTGACATGTTTGAAGAACAGATAAAATGCTGTAAATTGGCCAGTAATGGTGATATTTCCTCATCTTCTGAAAAACCCATTTATTCTCTCTCTCAACAAATCAAGGCATTGTCAGCCCATACTCATCTTGTGGCCAGAGGGGCCCTACCAATTTCTAGATGTAAGTGAATACTGGAATGCAGATGAGGGCTACTAACTAAAGCTTTCAACCCAGGCAGCTGGTCTTAGCTTGCCTCAATTTCTAAATCATCCATAATGGGGCCAAGACCTCCGAAGC
The DNA here is from genome assembly GCF_028500815.1 of Rissa tridactyla. Classification (NCBI taxonomy): domain Eukaryota; kingdom Metazoa; phylum Chordata; class Aves; order Charadriiformes; family Laridae; genus Rissa; species Rissa tridactyla. The sequence continues at coordinate 23,111,500 of NC_071468.1, read as the reverse complement.
ACTAAAAAGAGCGAGCTGACATGCTGGACAAACTGTTAATTTTTTCCTGAAGAAGCTGCTATATTGCACATCTGTCACTGCTGTGCAGACAATTACTCACGGACTGGAAAAAAATCTGCTGCTTGTTTCTAGTGTAGTTGTTAACGGGTGTAATGGAGAAACACAAGAGCGTGAGAGCCGTGACAGGAAGGCTTCTCAGCCTTCTCCCTCCTTTTGTGAAGTTGTATTTAGAAATTAAAACATTTGAAAGCATCCATGCTCTGCAGCCTGCAGAGTCTGAGCTGCTACCATTAAACCCATACCTTAAGTCATTTGACATTTCAGAGCTACGTTAGAGGTGCCAGTTGCAAAAATTTTTGGACTTCAACTACCAACTGCCCTGAATATCTGCCTCTCTAAATATTTGCATTGCTCTGTAACACACATACGTAAGATTTTCAGACGCCATTCTTGCAAAAAGAAAAACACAACGTGTAAGATGAGAATAAATCTGCTGAAAGCATTTTAATGTTACATTTCTTAAATACCTATTCAAATTAACACGAAAAATAATGCCTAATTGTAAAACATCCACAAATTTTAGCCCAAGAGGTGCTCAAACTATCATTAATAATTATTCTGAGCTGAGTGGGGAAAATGATTGCCAGGGGTCCGAAGCTGGGGCAGCCAGCCAGTCCTCAGTCCTGGAGAGCGCGGGGAGCAGAGCATGGGACCACCCCACAGATATGAAAACTACTCAGGTCGGGGCTCATAATATTGTTCATCGAAGTTGATAAAGGAATCCATAAATATCACAACCTTCAACCACACCGGTCATTACACATCTAGCATAAAATACAAACCATAGACAGGCTGACCTACGGAATGGGTTTAATATTTTAGTTATTAAATCAACATACAGAACAATGAAAACATCAGGAAGTCCTGTACCAAACCTTCCTGACTGCAGGAAAACATTGCAACAGTAACCTACTGCTCGTCTAAAAGTTTCTTCCTCCTGGTTTAAGAGGTTACGTGACTCAGAGGATGACCAAGCACACACCTGGGTCCAGACCCAGTTCTACCAGCCCCAACCTTTCGGAAGTTTTGACTCAGAACTCCTCTTCCATCAATTAATAATTTCAATTTAAAATAATTAAATGAAATAAGAAAATAAAACATTACCTTCATGGTTCTTTTTCCTTTCCTCTGGAGCAGGAATTCTGGACCAAAATGGTGATGTTTTCCAGGTAAAGCTTTGGGAGGTAATACACAAACAGAAGTGGTGGCATTCAGCAAAATACGTTATTACGGGAGACTCCCAGAAGATTATATAGGACATGATAACAAGGCCTCATTTGAGGTCAAAACCAACAAAAAAATTCAAATTCACTTAAACAGTGAAAACGCAGCAGCGGACAGTCCTGGAGGAAAGGTCCACAGTGGGTGGGAAAGGGCAGCTGAAAGTGGAATGACAAGAAATACCCCACCTTCTGCAGGAAAATTAAAGAACCATCAAGGAACGTTCTTCCGTGGCAGAGCGGGCGGTCTGTGTGAACTGGACTCTGACAACTCAAAGGCAGAAGACAACTCTAATGTACAGATAAAACCAAAAGTGGCAAGAGTAGATCATACCCTTGTTGGCAGCTAGTGGCACTGTCTCGCTGGAGAGAAACCAGGATCTACTTAAAACATCAGGTGTATAACGTAATGCATGTGTGCTCACTAGGAGCCTCTGTGATTCATTTGCTATTTGGTTATATATTATCGTAAACCTGCTAAATAAAATAGTATTTCTTAACAGCTGAGTCAAAAAAAGATAATACCCAACATTTTCAGAAAAACTTTTAATAAAATGTTTGTGACATTAAACTGTAGACATTAAAATAGATTATGAAGTTGGATTAAAAATCAAAACAGAGTAAAATCGTATTTCATTTAGCAAAGTTAATAGCAATGAGAAAGCGGCAGCTTGTGCCACTGCAGAACAGGCTTTAATATTTACTTGGGCTGGTTGTGAAAAAGGGGTGAAAAATGTTCCACGGAACAGAACAAAACTTCTACCTGGGCCTGCAGCGGCTCCTGCCTGATCAGCAGGCGATGCCCATGGCATCAGGCTGGTGGTCACTTAATGCCTTTATGCTTCCTCTGAACACTGCTTCCAGTAACGTCCAAAGTGATTAAATTTGGAAAAAAAACCCCAACGTCTTGATTTCTGGGGGACTGTGACCTCACATGCCTCACACTGTCACACAAGGTCAGACTTTCAGTTTTCCTTTTGGTTTCTGGGTGGTTCAATTGCGTTGACTTACCACACATGACCTATAAATACATCTTGCTGCTGAAGTGACCGTGTTCACTTGCTGTTAGCACCTCTTCCCGCAAAGGATCCAAATGATCCGAGCCCAAGTCAGGCCAAGATCGGACATAATTTCCCCTTCCACCTGCCTTCGTGACCCTTACTTCTTCCTTCTCTTCATCAGTATTTACTGTGAGAAACAGCTGCCGAATGCGGCCCCACATGAACAAAAGGAGAGCTCTCATTCATCGTGCATTTCAGAAACTGCCTTTTATGCAGGGAAATTTCTTCAGACTGTTTCTCTCTAAAGATATTTTTCAGAAACAATTAGGATCACAAAGGTAGTATATGAAGTGTCACAGAATTTTTCTATGGCTTGAAAAATAATTATCAGCTTATTTGCATTGTTAAACGTTAATTAGCTATGAATGGTAATTTTTTTTTAACAATGCAATACTTCAATTTCTCATTACAAAATAATTTCAGCTCTATTAATTAGTTCTAACAGTAACTCATAGTAATGGATGACACCTTAAGTGAGCTATTAAATGTGCTTTACCACTGATTAGGAAGAAGACAACTAAAAAAACCCTGGCTAGGTTTACATAAAGACAGAATATGAAACAATACATCGCAGATTTATTGACATTCGTAGAAGCAACTCACCCTTTTTAAGGAATGTGGGCTTAGCAGAACCAAAGGCTTTGTCACACTTCTGTGAGCTATGTGGGGCGACAATTTAACAAATGGCCTAACATTTAACAACTGTTTTCATAATTTTATGTGTTACACCATTCTCTATAGAGATCTACATCTATAGGCACGTTTGTGTTTGCTTGTATAGACACACACAGGCAAATAACTTCGTTTTCTCAACTACACAGTACAACAGTTTTTTTTTAGTTTTGCCTTTTTGATTCGCCAGGTCCAAAGGCAGTGCAGGAATGTGGTCCTGGCCAAAATTCTTCAAATAGCCACTATCCTGGATGGTGACAAAAAGTCACCATAGGACATCTTCCTCTCCATGACATTTTAACTTTTTCATCACGATCCAGTACAATTAGTCTTGTAGTGGTTCATTTGGAACGATCCCCATCTCAAATCACTGCCTAAAAACTTGTAACCGATCCTGCATGCCAATGCACGAACTTCACAGATGAACCAGATGCTCTGTTCCACAGTAAAAAGGCAGCCTGTGCTAGTGGCTATCAAACTCCATGATCAGCGCATTTGACCGTGCTAGTGGCTATCAAACTCCATGATCAGCGTATTTGACCCTTCCAGGAATTCTAAGCCTGCACATACCAGGACACTGTTGGTAACATGTCTCAGAAACCGGTGCTGGCCTTTCCCCATGCTCACCTTTAGACTGAAGCGATCAGCCCATCGAGGTCAACCTGCCACTGGTCTGCGGGGTGAGTCGTCACAGACCACACTGCAAAACCAGCGGCTGCTGGGGCTGCCAGTGATCGAGAAGAACCACTACCCGAACTTCTCACGCCAAAGACAACTGATTTTTCACTGGCTTTAACAGGTAACATGGTTACTACTGGCGACAGTAGAAGTTGCCTTAGATGCTGTCCTTTGCAGGACATTTCAACAGTTCCAAAAGAAGTTTGGGAGCAAGAATGTGTTTTTCAAAATGTATTTTTTTTGAGCTGGTGCTCCAAGACCTTGCTGCATACCTAGAGTCTCTAGACCTGCCCACGTTGCAGCTCCCCGGCAGGAAGCTTGGGTAGTCCTGCCTCTACAGCCTCCTGACACAGGTCCTCCTGAACTGGCACAGAAATTACTGCCAGGGCAGCCTCCAGTGATTGAGCTATAACAGAACTGCCAGAGCCGCATGTTTTCCAGTTCTTTGCTCTGAGATGGAGAACTTGCAAGTTTGGAGAGCTTTTGTGAGACCTCCTTGCTGCGGGGCAACACCAGGTGGTTTCAAGGGTTGCCCATTGTCAAGACATCCAGTACTAACATACTGAGTATCGCTGGTATTCAAGAAATTTTTACATCTTGTATTAGCTATACTTATGTATCTATGGTCTATGTTGTAGATCATATCTATTATTACTAGAAACGAGAGGGCCAGCATCACATATACTAGAGTTTGGCATTCAGAAAATTTTAGAGAAGTACTCCGCTTCCTTCATAAATGGCAGAACATCTAGACGCTTGGATCACGGTAACTTGGAACTCTTGGAAAAAAATAAGGGAATGCATATGGAATTCAAACTCAGCTCTTGAGACTTGAAACGAAAAGTACAGCATTGAAGATTTGCATACTTGTAAATGCAACCGGAGAAATTCTTGTGCCTTCCAACACAGTATTCTGTAAGAAAATAGCCAAGTTTTCACAAGAGAGAAACCAATGGGAGTATGGTGAACAGAGCTGAGAGTCTTCAAAGAAATCAAGGATCTAAATGCAGAAACATTTTATGGGAGGAAAAACTAAAAACCGTTAGTACCGACTCTACAAATAATCTCCTTGTACCACTTAAACATACCTTATAGGATAATATGTTGAAACCACATTATGGGCAATTCCCAAGGAATTTAAATGTAAAAATTCACAGCTCGTTAAAGCAGAAAACAAAACTCATGGAAATGGGCAACCAGAAGCAATCTGAGGTCCATCACCAACAGCAAGAGATGATTGAGAAGACGATGGAGGAAGTCTGAGATGGAACAAGTGTAGAAGAAGCCAAGATGGCTTGCTGAGAAAGTTCGAAGCATTCAAAGTGGTAGATGCATGAGAAGTTTAACTTACCTCAGGTACTAAAACTGTCAGTGTCCTTCATAGGTGGGTCCAAAACATTGAGTCTATTTTGCCAAACACTTTGACTCAGTATCTTGTGGCACTAAGTTTCCTGTTTCATGTGTTTCTTAATTGCTCATAATAATAGTTCAAAGAAAATGAAAATTACTTATTTCTTCTTCTTGTCTTGTATGAAACTTTTTTTTTGTAAATAGAAAATATTACTTGTGACGTTTACATTTTCCCTCTGCATACTTCTGATGCCTGTTATCGCTTGCTCATCTGCCCCCGAATTTAAGAGTATTTCTGTTTTCTCATTGTATCGTAGCCTCAGAAGTGATATTGATCCCTTCCATTACCTACAATTCTTACTTTTCTGCTATATCCTTTTTGAACTGAAAACATTTTATATTCCTTCCTTTTTTTCTTGTTACTTTGCTGGAATGAAAGACTCCATAACACATACAGAATCAAGTACTCAGTACTAGACTGACTGCCTGATGGTGTCAACTGTGACCCAGACAACGTGGCATGAGCAGCTCGTTGTTTTATTTTGAGCTGTGCAAAATGGAGAGATTCCAGGTTGAAATGGCACCCTGAGTCCCTGCACTGCTGGGAGGTACCACATTTGGTACTGAAAGGAGAGACTGACATTAACCACAAGCCAACCTGTACGTTACAGCAGCCAAACAGGTACTCTAAAGAAACTCAATGCTGGAGATGAGCCAGCACAATCCAGCAAAGGGGCAGCTGACTCCGGGGGTCTGTGGGAAGTCTGACGCCATGGAAAAATTAGGACCCGTATCTTTTACAGGGAAGGAAGTTAAGGCCCCAATCTGCAAACACTTCCATGCATGCTTATTTTTAGACCTAGTACTTCACATCTTGGAAGTCAATGGAGATATTTATGTGCAGAAAGCATTACGTATCTTCCAGTCTTCATCAGCGTGGGGCCACAGGAAAGAGAGGGGCCAATGCAACAGCCTGCCCAGGCTAAAGAAATTTCAAGTTTTCAGTGTCAAAATCTCTTAAAACAACTGACAAAGACAAGATAGGCCATTCAGAAAACCAGTCTAAGGAGGTACTGGAAAACAACTTCACTTTGACTGGCATCACTTAGCACATACACAAGATTACAATTCAAGAGAGAAAAGTTTGTGTATAATCACTTAAAACATACATATGGTTACACTTTTTCAGAAAAATGGACAAATATTAATGATGAAAGACAACACTAAGGACAAGGCACAATTAAACTGAGCATATCTATGATCAAATATTCTGAAAGATAATATGATTTTAATACGCTCACATATTTAATCAGTGTAAATATATTACAATAAAATATACATTCCTCAGAGACTAATGACTTTTATCCACAGTTTCAGAAGTCAGACTCAATACTTAAATTCATCATAGCAATATGCCATGAGCAGTCAGGCCAAAATAATAATTTTCTATAGATGGAATATCTCATATTAAGTCAAACCACTTTTCATAGCTGTTAATAACCACTGTTCTCATAGATGCAGGAGATTAAGATTACAGAATCTTAGTGATTTTTAGCCTTTTACTTAAAGACTGAATATTCAAATACAAGCAATATATCATCACAGTGAAAATACCTCCAATATCTGTTTTATTGTAGGATGGGAGAAGAGAATCACAGGAAGCCCAAACATTTCCACTAGACAGTCAATCACGAAACTTTTGTTGCTTTTGTGAAGTTTTACACACTAACTTAAAGCACACTTACATTAAAAGGCTATTGGCAGTTTTACTGGACAAGCTCTCTTATAGCTTAGCAGATGCAGCTTATATTGATCTATGCTGGCAAAGTTTTTACATAGTTTTTTAGCAAAAAAAAAAACAACCCTACTTGAGAAAATCAGAACATCCACACAGAAATTGCTGCACCTTCTCCAAGACATTTCTGGTATAGAGAGATCATTTAAACAAACAAACGAAAAAAAAAAAGTCCTAATGCTAAATACCATACCTGTAAAAAAAAACCCTACTTGACCACAATAAAACCTTTTCCAGGGAGAATTCAAAGCAAAACCATATAACAATATTGAAAAATGCCGTTTTCTCTTTTAACATTTCACATTAGCTTTACAGATGGGCTACAGGCTGATAAAGAAAATTTTGAGTCTGTTTTTTCAGGCTGAACACACACACACTGCCCTTAGGTATGGGACTCCATGGTGGGTAACTTAGTTACGCAATTGCTGCTGTGTGCTAACTCTGCCACTGCTCCTGAACACTCTGCTAGGGAGGAAAGTCTAATTAAAAAGCCTCTTGATTTTAGAGTAAGAGGGAAAGGATCCCCGTTTCTGATACGCCTTTACTGTAACCGCCCTGGGAGCGTAGGGAGAGGGAAGGTAAAACAAAGGTTGTGAGAGTTCTCCTTGGAGGAAGAGTTTTGGAGAACTGTTTGAAGGGAAAGCACAAGGTCCTGTCACAGTTATCAAAGAATACACACACTTAAAGAGCTAAGAGAATCTGTATTTCAATGTCTTAGAAGAATATGATAACTGATAAAAGGTACTGCAAACATCTTAAGGCATTTCTTGATGTCGTGGTGTAATCTTTTCAGCTGGTAATAATGACCTAGAAACGAAGCACTAGTAAAAAGGTACGTACAATACTATATGTGTCCCTGCCCATGGCAGGGGCATTGGAACTAGATGATCTTTAAGGTTCCTTCTAACCTGAACCGTTCTATGATTCTGTGTAGTATAATAGCTTTAGCATAATATGCATCTGCTTGCTACCAGATATTAGCAACCTTAATTATATTTTCAGAAACAGCACGTTTTTATACTCACCTGGTAATAACAATGCTATTGAAACACGCAGTGTAAAGAAAAGAACATACAAAACCCATGAAGAATGGAGTCTTTTTATTTTATTTCATCTTGCATTTGTGTTATTGAAGCAAAGCATTCTATACATATTATTTAGCTATTTACTGCCATTCTACATCCATTATTGACCTAATTGCAGAAAGACAAATCCAGGGACACGCTTGTTAAATGAGCATATTGATAATGCTTCCCTGACTTCGACAAATTTATTTAAAAATAGGATACTGCTCACGGGTTTCTTTTATTAACAGTTAATGGCTCAATTCACAGAACTTTGAGACACCATGGAACACGCAGCAAAACGTAATGCTGTTAATACGTAATGCCTCTTCTCTTCACTAAACGTTCTGCATAGGCAGAACATTATGGTAACAGCTGAGCTACTGATTAATCAAACATCTACGTGGAAAGAATCTGGTGAGTGATGGAAGGTAACTTTTAGATACAAGATGATCCTGTATTTATTTATGTAGGCAAAAAAACTTCAGTGTCACAGCCAGTAGGAATTATTATCTGAAAATACTTACATATGTATTTTAAAATAACATAAGCCAGCTTTGTAGCAGGTATGATAGTATGATTGCAAGTTAGGTATGGGAAAGTTCCTGAAGAATAAAAACAACAACTCAAGTACTCTGACTTGGTTCAAAGCCAACTAACATTGCAACAGCTTAAAAAAGAAAAACGTACAATGCATTTTTATTTTGTTGCTTAACACTAGTTTTAATTGTGCAAAATCACACTACTGGAATATCTTTAAAACCACTCCTGTGAGATGTGGAAAAACAGAAATTAAATGATAGTGTAAGTCAGAATGGGAATTTTACTGCAACATAAAAATGTCTGAAAACACTACATTAAAGTATTTTAACAAATCACTTTGTTCTCCAGCTTCTAACACACAAAATTGACTGTCAGCTGGGGCATCTATGAGAATATCTGCTGGAAAACAGACAAGGTGTATCTATCTCTATTGACTAGTCTTAATGTCTAATAGTTTCTCACTAACAGAATGATTCAAAACAAAAAGTTGTAAGATTTCCAATCCGACTAAATAGTTCTTCCATTATGGTTGTTTACTAGGTTGGCTGCTTCACTATATCTGTATGAATGAATGAATGGAGTTGAATGGGCTTAAGACGTTTTCTCTCAACATATATCCATTATTTCCCTCTTATCTTTTTAAAACAGGAAACATTTTCAAGTACTTTTGGAGACGCAGACTGATTTCTTGAGGAACTACTGCTACGGTAAATTGCACAGAAATACTTCAAACAAGTGTTTTACGTGCCATACTTAGAACTTTCAGCCCAAGATATGTAGGTGTTGTAAACAACGCACAACAACGGAATTTTAACAGAGAATCAATATTCCTTTACAATTTTGCAAACAGAGCTGGAACACCAGAAGTTAAAGATTCACTTTCACAATTCACATGTTGAAAATTTTTTTAAGAAATTTCTGATTGCGGTGTACAATACAAAGACAGCTTTAGAATTCACTTGCTGTCAGTGCACATTGCATTGAAAGAACAGGAGCATGCCACATAAATTCATTTTTGTAAATAACACTTACACAAGTGAGCACCTCTGCTAGCTGCAGAATTCCAGGCTCTCAGCCCTTTGCAAGAATGTGGCCCTGAAATTTGTTGGATACGGAATGTATTTAATTCAGTTTAGTTGTGCAAGACATATTTGAAGTGGCGAACTCACCTTATGCTATGCTCCAAAACCTTCCAATAAAAAGTATATGCGTTGATTATAAATCCCGTGTCTGTTTGAATTTCTTATCATTTCAGAAAGCAATCCAACACAATCATACCAAGTATTTAAACAGCAATAGTTCTCCTGAAACTCAGAGAACATGTGCATTCAGCTATCATTAAAAAAGTATCAGGTACTAACTAACCTTTTACTCTAAGCTATGTATATAATGAAACAATGTTCCCGAACCAACAGTACTCACAGTGGAAGGCATGAATATTTCTTTTAAGCAAATTCAATGCTATAATGCTGCTGCTACTTCTTTTCCTAGTATTACTTTTTTCTGGAAAAATGGGTGAAGTTGAGAGAAAAAGAAAAGCAATAAAAACACTTCTTAAAAGTCATCACTCTATTTCACAGTCACACGAATGAAGCTGTGCTCTTTTTAGTCTAAGGAAATATCTTTGCAAGCATCTGGAAGCAAGTCTTTTTCTCTGCAGTTTGGGTGCAGAGGAAGGGAGACATCCTCCTCTTGAAGAAAAAAAAGACTGGAGAATCAAATCCTGTTCCTCCGCAGTCAGGGTAAATATTGCCAGCTACTACATGGGCGGGCAAGGGGGGGCAGGATTTTCTCCTTAGTCCATCTGAACAACAGTTTCCTTCAGCCCTATCATTTAATTTTAAAGTGGAATTTGTTTTACACTGCAGACCAATAAGTACCCTAGGAACTTGATTGGTTAGTGCTTAATGAAATTGCTTCTGCTGACATTAGATACATTAGGATACTGATTAAAACACTTAATGATTCCTCTTGATTTTAAATTGCTAGCTTAGATTTGTGAGATGCCATCAAAGTATCTTTTTCCTTCCTTTCCTCCACCCTAATCCTGCTTCTCCTTGCCCTTTTTCTGTTCACGATCCTTAAAGGTTGTGGCTCACTGGTACCAGCACAATCACAAACCAAATGACAACACAATATTGAACACTGCATTGTTTAAAACATGCCAGAACCCAGAATACAAACACTGAAAGACAGTCATCTTTAAAATACAATTTCCTGGTTCAAAGCTCAAACTACTCTTAAATGTGGGAACACTGAGGATTATTAATATAAAAGGAAATCCAAAGTCAAAATAAACTTTAAGTTTTCAAAATGTTTGCTGAAAAAAGATGATCCTGTAAATGTAAAAACAAGTATAAAAGCTTTGCTTTTGAGCCTGAATGTGGAAGACAGTGATACATTGCCAGATAATGGTGTTGGAATGGCATTCCTATGACAACAAAGCCATTTTTCAAGCTCTTATACAAAATTGCATATCATATCACCTTCCAGTGGGAAACGTGTATATCTTATGGGCAAAATGACAGCTTATCCTCAAATATTGTTAAACACTAGAAATACCAGGTTTGGAAACTTTGCCTGAAAAGGGGGAAAACACAATGGCTGTAAAAAGTTCCATTTTCCTCGACAAATCTTATCAAGACCGTTGAGATGGAATTACACTTACCAAAAAAATTTTGCTTATATACTAAAACCTGCTGTGTCAGAAGCTTTTATGAAAAAAAGTGAATATACGGAATTTTATGCTTAATACAAACTTTAAGATCACAGAAAATAAAAAAGTAGAAGTTTTTGTACATTTTAGCACCATTATAAAGTTAGACTCGAATGCCGGTTCTGTCACTGTGGCTGTACCTTGCAGCTGGTGTAGCTAATGTGAAGCGCCTTGACTTCAGTGATCTTTGAGAGAAGAATAACTGGATTTGCTGATCACGACAAATAATATGTTTGCCATTTTTTTTTTCCTTTTATTTTTTTTGTCTTTTTAAATTAAATTTAAGCTTTGCTTTTATCGGGCAGCCAGAGTGCATTTCTGTCAGCTAAATCCAAGTCCGAGTCCTTTTGGTCTCTGGATGGCTCGTATTGGCTCTGCCATCCCTTTGCCGTCTGGTCCAAGGCCCGTGCCAGGGGTCCAGCCCATGCTCTGAAGCATTCTGTTTCCAATGTTGTTTTCTGGGATTGGTTGGGTGTTTTCACCTACAAACCCTGAGATTAAAGAAACACACAGCATTAATCAGCGCTGCCTGCCATGTGGAGAAGAGCAGGATAATCTCCCTTAAAGCTTTAAACCTTCTTATTCTCCTAATTCGTCTAATAGGTTGCTAGAACAGGCTGTCTTTGCACATGTTGACCTCCTGACTGCATACGATTCTAAATAATACAGTCTTACGCTTTGCTTTATTTTTAATGTTTTTAAAGACTCACTCAGTTTTTAAGTAGGACAAATATTGCCATAGACCTTTCATATTCCAATACAGTGGATTTTACATCCGTCTCAAAGAACACGCATCACCTGCACAAGTCTAACAATACACGGGCAAGATTACCTGAATTTCTTGTCCTATACAGTTACTAAGCTGAGGCACATCACAGTAACATGACCATCTTTCCATTCTTAGCGGTATTTATCCATGCTCAAGACCTCTTTCAATAAAGCACAATAAATAATTTCTGATTAAACAATTACAGCTGTTACAGAAACAGTATATACAAGCGGTCTACTATGCTGAAATTCAGCTATATATTTATTCAGTTTCTCTTTTACTGAATGTTGTAAGAAAGATTGGATATATCCAAGTTTCCTTTTGTTATTGTCAATGCTGTTAAGTGCTGTTTACACTTTTTCTCTCTGAACCATCAAGATCTCTGGGAAAAAGCTGCACCCGTACTGCAGAAAATTTCGTCAGGATTGCAAGTGTTAATACAACAGATTCATTTTTTAATAATAGATTCTTTTTTTCCATGAACACATCACAAAAAAAAGTGACTGTCAAGTAACAAAGCTGTTTTTTCTCCTCATCAACCAAATTCCTCAAGCTAGTTTGGAGATGATGCACGGATAAGCCTTCCCATATATAACTGTCTTGCATGAGAGATACAAATGATATTTATTTCAAGAATCTGCAGTAAAAACTACCAAGTTACACCATACAAACATTTTTTAAAAGGGCCGAAGGTTTTGAACTAACACAAGCAGTTGCATGTAGGCAGCTGGATTTTGTTTTCAGCTTTGCTCAACATCTTCCTCCCCCTGACAACAGAACAAAAAAAAAAAACCCACCATGTGCCCAGCTTCAAATATTACCTGTTTAACCTTCTACCTATTTGTTCTGGCCTGCTACTTTTTGAAAAGTACTGTAGGAGGAGACAGTTTTGTGTTTTTGGAGACTATAATATCTTCAATCAAGAATTTACCGCTGACAAGCAGCTGGCTCATTATATTAACTTACTAAACAAGAACACAAGGAAAGTTGAACATACACTTCTGAAAAGCCTCAATTAACACACACAGGCAAAAAAAGCGAAGTCCCACAGTGGAAACAGCATACGCAGACAGAAGTTCAAAATGAGAGGCGCACATTAAAAACCTTACGATGATCGTGATGATGAATTTACAGTTCTCCAGCATTATCCACTATAGATCTGCCCATATTCAGTAAAACCCTGGCTACATAAAAGGTAGACAGCTTTCTAGTATCTCAGTTCCCGAGTCAAAGAAAAAGAGAAACGCGTTGGTTTGAAGCTATACTTAATGCCAGGCTTAAAATAAAGGCTTTTAAGTCAGCAGCCTCCAGTCCCCGAGAGGGTTCCTCTTGAACTGACCAGCACAAAATTCAATGTCCAAGACTTTCTTTCTTTTCAGGCCCCCACAGGCAGGGTAATTTTCATGCAGACGAGTCCCTGACACTGCCTGGCACGCACAACACAGGCTTTGCAACCTTCTTAGTTACCCTTTCTAGCTCAAAAAAAGGGAAAGAAAAAAGGCTACTATTCAACAAAAGTTATGGTAAGCTTTGCAGGTAAAATCCTGGGACGGTGTTTTAGTCCACTTTCTACAACAAGTGACGTTAAGAAACAGAGAGCATCGTTCCAATGAACATCTGTGGGACAATTAATGGAGAAATGTAAAAGCAAAGAAAGATCCAACAGACCCGCCAAGCAGGAAAGAGCAAGGGTAAGAGTATATTCATGACGTCTAAGAACTAGAAATATTAAACAATTCATCATGCTGCTTAGGCAAGGACAGCAATGCTGCTGGAATGGTATGTGAAGTATAGCCTGAGACAACGTAAACAACTTTTTTGTTAGACCATTTGGGGAGAAAAACCACGGACCTTTTCCTGTAACAGAGGTACCTTTCTATATGAATTTCAATTTTCAAGACAGTCAAGAGCAACCTCACAAAAAAATACATTAAGGAACAATCTGTCCCCTGACATGTTATTTAATAAACTGACATTTCTATTTTTTGTATTTTTTTGAAGTAGCTCAATGTTAGGGTTTTTTTCGGTGACTGACAGGATAATTAGAATACTTTTTGTTTTTAAAGATATATAAGTACTTCTAGGAAGCATACCATAACTATTTTTCCCACCACTGTACATACTTTTCTAACTCTTGTTAGAAGACCGAAACCTCCCCTGAAGAGTTCTGATTTATTCTTATATGTCACCAGATTAAAAAAAAAAAAAGAAAAAAAGAAAAGAAAAGAAAAGAAAAAGAGCAGACACTGCCACAAACTTGGCTTCACAACTCACTTTTGGGCAAACGATCAGACAACATACGCTGTCCAAAGGATAATGTATTTGGAGGCTTTGTATTGAAGCAAGAATAGGGGAAAACCGAAAATCCACCCAACTTGCCTATATTACTAATTGCAATTTTAACCCATCATTTGAAAAATTTATCTGTAATGCCACGTATTTCAATTGAGTCAGAAGAATATGGATAGTGGTATTGCCCCCCTCCTCCATTCCATGACCAATCAGCAATCAGGAAAAGGAAATTCACGTTGATAGACTGCACGACAGGAGAGAGCTCTTAAAAATCATGCTATTCTGCGTGCTATTCCCCTGACCCCCATTCCTGTGCTTTGGGCTTTTATTTTCTAATTAAAAGCAGTAATTGTCCTTGCAATATTCCTCTTCAAGTTCAGTTTTTAATTCATGCCTATGGCAGTTCTTGGACTAGCTGGTAGGGCCTGTTGGAGAGAATGGTCCAAGCGCGCTGGCTTTGGAAACGGCTGTGCTGCCTCTGGGACGTGTTCAGTCTCGACCCACCCAGGAGCAAGAGCAAAATCAACCCACTGCATCATCCCACAAAAAATAACTGTGCAAAATCAGACTATGCAAAAAGAAGCAGGGATACATTTTTTTTCTAAGTTTATTTCTGATGAGGCTTTGTGGGGTTCCAGGAGTTACGAGGAAGTTTCGGTACTAATAAGTTGTAGGAATCTCCTACACAGAGAATGTTTTTAGCAACCTTAACATCTGGGTTCCTTGTCTACCAGACGAGTAGTCTGCATGTAGAAGTGGCTGCCATTACACAAGTGAGGAGCAAACACCGAGGAAGAGTAGCTTGCTTGAAAAAATAGCCCTGTAATATGCCCTCACTTATGTTCCTTCTCTTTGCAATACTGCCAACTGACTTTAACAAAAAAAGAAAAAAGGCCAATCCTCAAACCTTTGTGAACATGAACAGACACACTTCAAGGTTTATACCCATTACGCATATGAACTTACATACATGGAATTTGTAACCTCTGACTAGAAAGAGGCAAAACTGGGAAGGGGAAAACAAAAACCTTGTCACATTTGTTTAATTTTGTTACGATATTTGTGATGGCATGAAAGGCAGGTTTCAATGAAAAATAAAGGTTTGTAATTTTTTCTTAACAGCTGTTGAGACAGGTATGTCCTGGTTAAACAGTACACTAGCATTCAGTGCCATACCCTTGATTTTACAGTGATTGCCATGAATTAATTTAATTCCATCTGTAAGCTAAAATCAGATCAGAGGTCTAATGCTGCTGCAGGCTCCACATCTGTTTAATCATTTTTGGATACAACAGCTTGCAAAAGTTCAGGTTTTAAATTTGCTTCGTATTTAAGAAACAATGTTACACCAGTGTACAACATCTTCAGCAGGAAACAAATGCGCCTATGCACAGTTTTGATCTGACAGATCCATTTGATTTGCAAAATGCGTTTAAAAAAATTAAAAGCTCACCAATTAAGTTATCATTTATTACAGAATAAAAAAGGAACTGTGACCCCATAAACAACTACTGTGACAATATTTATTTGTATGGTCCATTTGCTGGATAAGACTAGCATCAACCATGTTTGGTTTATATTGGGGTCAATAAAATCAGAATACAGCTAGGTTCAATCTCCTAAATAACCCTTATCTAAGAAAATGGTTTGGTTTTGTTCTCCCCCCAGTTGTAAGAAACAAATGAAGGCATACTGAAGTAATTTCATCTCTGGCCACCAAACTACTTTTGATGTTAAGAAAACGGGTTTTTAAACAGTTCTGAGAAAATGACACTGTACATAAATATAGTCTTGGCCTTTCATCTTTCTTTTATATGATTAAGACTTGTGAGCAGAACAGCAATGCCTTGCAGAGCATACCACAACTATTATTTCCTCTTCTATCGCTCCCAGCAGCCTCAAATCCTTTAAATCCTTTCCTAGAAGGATCTCTTTTTGCTTGGGTAATTTTTGCAATACATGGCCTGCTAACCCTTACCCCCTACCCTGGATCTCACTTATGTCTATCACAGCAGAGTCAGTCTTTCTACCTCAAATCTTCCAAGGAGCATTGTGGATGGTAATTCACTTGCGTAATTGGCTCAAGAGATGAAAATCTTGTATCTGCCTCTCTTAGCCACTAATCTATCCAGCTGACTGCAAGCCTAATTGGCAGCTTGTTTAGTAATTTGGCTCCTAAAGTGTTGTATTGATGTTGGATAAACAGCCAATGGAAGGAGAAACGATACATGCTGCTTCACTTTAAAAGCTAGTGTGCTTTCCCCCTCATTTTCTGAAAGCATTTAATATTCCATCTATTCTTTTTCTTTTCTCACTCCTCACCAGACAGATGAGCTCAGAACAGCAGGGACTGATCCTGATACACAAGACAATTTTACAAGGAATATAATCAGACTAATATATTGCTGTAGTGTATCTTTTTATGCCAGCTCTCTCTAACTAGCAAAATGGGAATCTGACTGCCTAGATGCTTATACTCTCAAACTGTTTTGGATAATTGCACAATCGGCATTATGAGCATAGCCGACAGCCATACTGTGATTTTTAGAACCACTACCTGCAGTGGTTTTCAAAAGTCAGTATACCATGGCTGTACATCTAAAAAAACCCCTCCAAACAAAGAAGTTATGAAAATGCCATGTTATTTAGCTAAATATTTGAGATTGCATTTTTATACCAGACTTTTACATATCCCTCACACTTGGCTATCTAAAACGTCTAAAGAATAACCTTAGAATGATTATAGTTCAGGTGAGTCTGCTTGCATTGTATTTTATTCTAGCTAGCAGAGAGACAAAAATAGCAGAGAGGATAGAACTATGACTTCAGTAGTGTTGGGAACATCCATATTTACCCAGCATCCACAGCAGAGTTTTGTTAATATCTGCACTGCCATATTCTCATTCCTACTGCCCCACTTCAAGGGGCATTCAAGGAATTGTCACATAATCGCGGCACGGGTAAATGCATTCTTTCTTGCAGCAGAGACCCTACATTCAAATCCATTTTCAACTCCCTTGAATATATAAACATAAATCCACGCACTGATGAAAACTGAGACACTGAACTGTAGGTTCAATTGGTCATCCAGTATCACAGAACACTTGGAAATGGATTTGCAGGTGCTCTTCTCCTATGCTTTATTGGACTACACTGTGTGTAAAGTGCAACTTTGTGCCCATTCAGTCTTTACTCCTACTAAAACTGGTTGGGAAGAGTTGAAATTACTACATTCCCATTTATTCCTCTGTAAGGGGAATCTCTTGAATACCCAAGACTGTCCTTTCACTTGGGTCGAAAGGAGGTCATTTTCACGCTGTGTCTATGCTGACAAAAAGACTGTCACTGGATGGCATTTTGGAAGAAGCGTTCTCAGTGGGGACCATTCCAAAGTTCTGCTCACCCCCCTCAAAACTTGGCAAAATTGATCCCTTCTGATAAGCCTTCCCTGACTTTTACAAAAAGACTTGTAACCTTACAGTGAAACCCACAGGGAAAGGATTTAAATCACAGTAATATTCTCAAAACACACAGCGCAGTTATCGTTAATTTCAGCAGGAAGATTGAGGATTAAACCGATATTAGGATCACGCACATTATGGTAGCTCTATCCGACCCTAACCCAAGTTGGGATGGATTGCCAGGGTACTGGAGGTGAAGTTCTACTTCTATTGCCTATTCTGTGCCTATGTGTTTGGAGTATTATCTTCTGTCAAATTATCTTAATTTAAAAATGAAGATTAATTCATTAAAACTAGGCAAGTACATCTGCATATTTTTTACTACAGGCTAAATAACTATTTGCCTATTTATTTATGCAAACAATGCTCACTGCGATCCCTCTATCGGTAATGAAGGCATCAGAACGTAACTCTTAGTTATTACATTAGCATTGGCAATGTCAATATATAGGCTGAAAGGTAAACTTCTCTTACAATCAATAAATCAGTTTCTTCTCACTTCAGTGGAAATCAGAAGCAAAAATTTTCTTGATGAAATCCATAGTATAACAGATACCTATGACAGCTTTTATCAGAAAATTTTCCACCAATTACAAAGATTTTATAGAAAGACAAAAACCAGAAATCCAAACTTGCCTGCAATGGAAACCTTATCAATGAATTTTATATTCTCACCTTATGAAAATATTTTCTCATATCTTAAAGTTATTTTTATTCCCCCGAAGTGGCAAAAACCTTCTGCATAAAGCTATCAGGTTTATGCATAGGCCTCATTCCTTATTCAAAGTGTAAATTACATGCTAACAAACCTTTAAGAAAAGTGATTTTTGCATAATCCATAGCGGGGCCTATTTGAAACAGCGGTCCCTATTCCCTTGGGAGAAAAAAAAACTAGTCACCATCAACTCAGAGGCTGTTGTGGAGAGTTGGGACAAGAAATTATATTGACTGGGGAAAAACTACACATATTTCCTCCTTGCACACTTTAACTCCCAAACCTCTGGTTAACAAAAGTCCTTTGGTATCACCAACATAAAGCAGATCAACAGAAATAGGTTGAGGAAAGGTTGAGAGAATTGGATACGTTCAGCCTTGAGGAAAGAAGGCTGAGGGGAGATCTTACCACGTTCCAGTATTTAAAGACTAGCTACAAAAAAGATGGAGACTCCCTTTTTACAAGGAGTCACATGGAAAAGTCAAGGGGTAATGGGTGCAAGTTACTCCCAGGAAGATTCTGATTGGACACAAGAGGAAAATATTTCACAATGAGAACAATCAGCCATTGGAATAATGTTCCCAGGGAGGTGGTGGATTCCCCAACAGTGGACACTTTAAGGATTCAGCTGGACAGGGTGCTGGGCCATCTTGTATAGACCGTGCTTTTGCCAAAAAAGGTTGGACCAGATGATCACTGAGGTCCCTTCCAACGTGGTATTTATGATTCTATGACAAATATCAGGTACTGCTTTTATTGGTTGAGTCCTAGGAAAACTGCATCATGTACCTCAGCCCATCTGAAAAAGGTGATGGTTCTAACAAACTGCATCTAAAATGGAGGTGGCTTCTCTCTGTGGGGAACCACTTCATTAAGGTACCTGGTGGAGAACAAGCAGAACTTGCAGAGCACATAACTGACCTGGAGGATGTCCCTACTGACACCTCTCAGTTTCACAGCTATTTCTCAAGCATATAACTATCTAATGAGACATACCTTTGGAATTTGAAAAAAAAGCCTGCTTCAGCCTTTTTTAAGCAGAAATTTCTCATGTATTATCTTTAAGGATGCTCTCACTGGTGATATACTCTGTTAAGCTGTTTGATGATTCTTGAAAGTGAAGTCCAAAAAATCCATAGAATCATAGAATATCCCAAGTTGGAAGGGACTCACAAGGATCATCAAGTCCAGCTCCTCATGGAGGCAATTTGAATACTTTCCACAACCAGAAAGAAACAGCTACCTTAGGAAAGACTCCCAGAGTAATTTGGGGAATTATTTTTGAACTTTGCGTATTTCAGAAGATGACAGCATTTAGAAAAGACAGGTACAGACATCTTCTATCAGCCTGAAGGTTGCTTCTTGACTTCATATTGGCTGTGTGTACAGCCTAAAGAATGCTGTCCTCTCTCTAGATCACAAGAAACCTATCAGCAAATTCCCAGTATAAGATTGGTGCTTGTTGCATTGTAGATCTTCTGAAGTTTGCTACTGAACTTTCCTCGTTACTCTGGTGTGTATACATAAGGGGCCCCACCTGAACCAAATGCTTCAGCTCAACATGAAAAGTCTTTTACTCTGCAGGGAGAGCAGTTTCCAGCAGTGGATGCCACTCTGCGATCTCTTAATTTTTGAGCTGATTTAGTGAGACAATATGGTAGCCAAAAAAATAAAAACAACCCAAAACAAAACCCACCCAGAAAGGAGGCCCTAAAATTTAATCTGCTGCAGAAACCAACGAACCAAGAAAAAGTATCCACAGGCTGGACGATCAAGCAGATATGCTGTGTGCCCCAGAAAGGACTTTGGTAGACTGAAGATAAGAAATGGTGCAATGCAGTCAAGGAAAGTGTGTTGCCTTGTGGAAAGGGATTTCTGTCTATGGAGTTGTACATTTAGTAGATGAAAAGCAGTGAATAGTGCATAATAGTTTGTCTAGAGTTTTGGAAATTTACTGCCAGTTCATCCAAGTACACAAAAGTCTCCCATTTCTCTGCAACCATCTCACTAAGCTGACCTTCACCACAAACTTAGCCTCAGCCACCTCTGTTATCACAGTGTAATCACAATCTTTTTCAAATCATCATTTCGGTACTGCAGATATTCAGGTCTGATTTTTAATCACTGACATATTAAGCATCAGCAAAATAGTTTGCTTAGCTGTTCCGTTGGCAATTTTTAAAAAGGAATGAAAACATGTACCCTTTTGATTACCTTGTTAAAGTGAGTCATGATGGCATTATAGCAGTGCTCAGTATTTCTGCTGTAATTAAGAATCTGTCATATTTTTCATTAAAACACATTCTTTAAAATGAGACTTTTAACTTGGCCATTTCAATCAGTACCAGCCTGAACTGTAGCATACAACATGCCAACTAGATAAAGAAAATGAGATCTGAAATTTGCTTTTGCAAAATGTAACTATTAAAGTGCCCATAACATACACAAAAATTTATATATTTTATATGTACATTCTCTGTATTTTAACTACAAAAAAGCTTTGTCTTTTTAAAATTAGTTTTTGCCTGTTTTCACCACTGCTCCAAAATATAAACCACGCTATGTAAACATCAGAGCAAAAAGATTCTTTTCAAATAGAAACAAATGGCTATTTACAAGGCACACAAGTAAAAACCTTTTTTTTTTTTTTTTTTTGTGTTCTGAATCAAACTTCCTACATTCTGTAAATTAAGTTATTAACATGCTGCAGATGTGAGGCGGCATTTGATTTTTTCCAACATTTAAGATTTAGAGGTTTCTTATTAAAAAAAGAAAAGAGAAAGAATCTAAAAGGTCTTAGAGATTTAACGGGAGCTGATTGAGGAAAACAAGCTTGTACAGAAGAAGACAGAGTCAACAGGAAAGGAACTGGGGTAAATGCATATTCAGTGTACGAACATGAGGTCTAAAATTCTGTAGCATCTACTGGTTTGATATGAAAGTTAAAACAAGTAGCCTGAGACTGAAATTACTATAAACATTCCCAATGCATGTGTTGCAAGTATTAACAATACTTTGCAGAGAACGTCCTTTCGCTTGCATACAAGTTCTTTTTTCTGTTTTTTTTTTTTTTTTTTGTTATTATTTCCATTAATACTGGACCCAATTTTGGTAGGGCTATTTCCATGATAATGTATTAGTTTGTCTAAGAGGTTTTTATACAAACTTGAAGGCACTACATTGCTGCAATGAAATATGTCAGGGTGTCATATGAAATAGTTCTACCACTCGGGTAGTCAGAGAGGGCATGAAGTCATTGAGAATGACCTGGTCCCAAATCTGTCTAGAATCGCTGAAATAATATTGGTTTCATGGAAGAAGCTGTGCAAAAAAGTAGATATTTAAAACCTACAACACCTTATTCTCAAAAGAAATCATAGGAAGTAAACAATTTCTACTAGTATCTTTTTTTATTTGATAAATTAACTATCTAGGTTCAGTAAAACACAGATGGCACTGTATCATGCACCCACAAACCAGAAAATTTATCTCAGTAAAAAAGGCAGAATAGGATGCTCCTGTCAGTACTGTCAGCTCCTAACAATCTATACCTAAATTATCTCCCATTTTCTTCATTGCTTTTCAACACAGCTTTTCTTCACCTTTACAAATGACATTTTTGAAACTATAAAATGCTCCGTGCTGCTCAAACTTTCTTGCTTCAATAGTTTCTCATTGCTGTACAAGTAAATCTACATCCTTTGTTACTAATATACACAAACCTATTGGTATGTGACTTTGACTCCAGGCTGAGAACAGGCTATAAATTTAGAAATCAATACCTAACTCTATCAATATTCATTTTACTTTTTCAATACAAAATACAAAGGTGAAAGAGCAGTAAATAAGCTGGAGTACTGAAATAAATTGGGTCTTCTTGTCACAATTAATAAATGCTTAACCAATAACACCACTTGCTACAGAATTCTACGGCTTTGTAAGATCTCTGAAAGTAGCAGGTGCTACCCTTGTGAGACTCAAAACCAGAGAACACGTTTCGGTACTTCATTAGGATCACCAGTCATTCTCTCAGTGCTACTGAATCTAAACACATAAATGACCATTTTCAAGACTGTGCAGAGTGCTACAACACTTAACTTACCAATGTGATTTATTCAAAAAACGCAGACGAAAATTTTGAAAATACTTTTTTTTTCAATGGATTGTCTCATATGAGGTGAAACTTTGCTAATTTGCAGCACATTCAGCTCAAGAAAATGTTTGCAGTTAATGACTCATTTACAGACAGCCTTTCGGGTTTCACCATGATTTTAAATGTGTACTATTATTAGCAGAATGCTTCTTTTAATTTCCAACTTTTGTTCATGTAAATATACAACTTTTGACCTTTCTTTCTTTCGAGAAAAAAAGTTTACAAATTCTTCTACATAAAATCTAGTCTGTCTGCTCCTGTATCCTCGTTAACTAAAACTACTGAAAGGAGAATAATCAAATAACAATCTTTCATTTTAATCCAAATTTCAAAACGTATTTCTTTTCTAACAGGAAACCCTGTTTCTTTCATCAAATGGCTTGAAATACTGACTAACAAACAAGGGCTGTGATGGATAAATAATAATTTAGCTGTGGGAAGGTTAGCCTTTGAGAAAACTGTAATAATATATAAAATGTTATACATTATTTACATATATGTACAAGTTTACTCAAAGTTTACCAAAGTTTCTATTTGCTTAAATACAATTACAATGCTGAAATATAGAAAAAAAAAATTTACAAGATCACAGAAAAAAATTTCAGTCCTGCCCAGAACAAAATTAAAAAGATTAACTTGAACTTGAAGAGAAAAAACCCCACACATTATTTAAAAGGCACCTCATATGAAACCTTTATCCACCATTCTTCTCCGTTACTCTCCATATAAAGGCAAATTTCAGGGGCAAAACAATCTCTAAAAATGTGAATACATAGATATATAACACCGAATGATCACATAATATATTTGCCTTAGTATCAAAATATTGGCTTTGCAAAGTTACGCAGAGGAGCTAGCTTGTAAAATAAAATACTGAAACACCGAAAGTCCAAGGTAAAATGAATAATAAAATGAATTTCATGATACTTCATACCCTCTCAGTACAAAATGACATCCTCTAGTACATGAAAGTTGTGAAGTGAAAATCACCTTGTAGAAATAATTATATTATTCTCTCTTCAGCCATTAAGTATTTTTCTCTCTCACTTCACATATGTTCAGAGTCCTAGACGTTGACCCATACATTCTCTTTTTCCATACTGGTGCCGCTAAGGTCCTTTAATAACATTTTTAATATTATTCTTGGTCTGTTTCTGCCACTGAGGTTTGAAAAAAAGAAGTTTCAGGAAGGGGAATTCAGTTGGAATACAAATATTAGGCTTCTCTGAAGACATATATTTAGAATATATTTGAAGAACTGTATGTGTTGCATATGTTGCTATAGTAATTGATAGATGACTAGGACACGCAATCAAGATTTCCGTATTAGTAATATATAAAAAGCCTCACACAGGCGGACACACACACAATCTAATCCTTCCAGTATGCACATATATAATTAATCCAACAAACTGATGACAGTCCTATAAATCACTGCTAAGTATTGAAAAAGTCATTTCACAGCTGTGACATCAGCAAAATGCATCCAATGGTTGTGACCTCGCATCTGTAAAAATCTTTCAAAAATATGCTTGCAAGTGCTTCCTATTTAATCTACAGCACTAATTGTAAAGCTGCGCTTCACAGCTTTATCTCCACATTTTCAATTGTTTGCCCAAGAATTCACATCCTATCTTTATTTTGCAGCATATTTATAGTATTCGTATGCATTCCTCACAGAAAAAAAGATACCTCATGTCTTCTACCCTGTAATGCTTGAACAGACATAAGCAGTAATCTTTACTGGCTATGATTCTCAGTATATCAAAAGAGATTTATTCTCTTTAAAGAAGTGCCGTGCTACAAAGGACTAGAAACTGGAAATGTTTGAGGGAGAATTAAGAGAGCCTATTTATTTCTTAATCTCTATTAATAAATAAGGACAGGATGTATCTGAAATTATACGGGAAGTTACTGAATTTATAGAATCATAGAATTGCCTACCTTGGAAGGGACCTTTCCCCAGGCCAATGACCTACTGCTTTGTATTTAGAGATTTAACATCTTATGTTTTGTGTTCTGTCCCAGGGAAATTGGTTACCTGTGGGTCCTGGCAGGGGAGCAGCTTTCCTTCTCCGTTTGATGTCTCCCATGCACAATGATCCTAAGTGTACACTGGTTTGCCTGCAAGTAATTATAGGAGAAAACTATTAGCAAAGGAAGAAAATCACCCCATAAACGCACAGCTTGTATTATCTGAACCTATATCAAAACATTCTCAACCAAGATGAAGCTGCACAGTCAAGCCACCAATCTTGTTTATATCGAAGCATAATTATGTTTGTTGACAAGCGCTCAGTAGCTAAATGCAGCATCATAAATTGTTACTGGAATGAATAATATAAAGGGAATGCTTTTTAATTTTCAAAACTGGCAATCTTTCTAGCTCAACATAAAACAAAAACACTGTTGCTCCTGACAGGAAAATAGCTAAGATTAATTATCTAAAGAGATCACAATACTCTTGGTAGGTTATCAATTGGCGGGTAACGCCTGACTGTCAGAACAACATTTATTACATGAAAAGTATTATCAATTTTTTTTTAAGGTAAGATGAAGAATGAATGAGAAAACATGAAACAATGAACTCTTCAAGGGTGCACGAAATAAACTTGTAGCACAACAATTTTTCCTTTCCTAATTCACTGGCAAGTTGTAAGAATGACAACATGGAAGCACAGTATCTGGTATACTCAAACAATTACGAGCTTACACTTGGAGACTGGAAAATTGGTGGAGCTACAGAAGATGACAAACAAGCAAATCTTTTTGCTTTACAGCCAGCTACTAGAAGTCAGGTACCACAGAAAAGGGTTTATTTGGAATTTCCAATATTGAATTTTGGAATATACTCTTAAAGGACAATTACAGTCATTATTTTTCTTAATGTACAGTGCCTGTAGAATGGAATATATGTAGCTGGCATTTTTTGGGAAAGAACTATAACAGAAGGGGGGAAAATGCAGTAATTTCTAAACTCCACAATTTTAGTATGTCTCCATAAGTGTTACAGAGAACTGTGATTCTTACCAAAGAAGCGTAGAGAATTTTGATAAAATTACAAGCTGAGAATTGCATCTGACAGTCTACTGTAGCACAGTAACACTCTGTCACTCACAGGATCTGGTTTCAGGGTGGATATACGACTTATTCTTTATTGCTTTTATAAATGTTTTAAAGCTGTGCTGCTTCTAAATGAATACCAAATGGTCACGTAATGTTGAGAGATCTCCGATCTGCTCAATAACGTAAAATAGTGACAACAATGCCTTGAAGAAAAAGATGACAATGTACAATCCTCTACATACTACTTCTAAAAAGTTACAGCAAATTAACAAGTACCACTGTGCTTTTATTTAAATAGTAAAATATTCCAAGAAATTTGTTTCACACAGAAGTGCACTCTAGCCTCACCTAGTGAACCCCTTTCTCAACACCTATTTAATTCACTTTGTTTTAAAACAGACATTTTCCTTGCAATTCTCCTAAGTTGAAATTGCATCCTATTTTAACATCCAGAAACTGAACACAGTTGAACTAATATACCAACACAGTGATAAATTTAAGTTCTAAATTTAGAAAAAAATAAAGCAGTGTAACCCTTTCATAACTGGCTGTACAATAAAGAAAATTAATATTTAAATACAATAGGTGGAAACAATTATTAAAGAAAAAATATTTAAGAGATGTACATAACATGCAGAATAAGTTGTGCGGTAAATTATATGTTAAACAGTGTGCAAATCTCCATTTTCTCTTCCGAATGAAAAAGGGAGAAAGTCTCCAGGAATACAAGTAGGATAAAAGATAAAAATTAATAAAGTCAGGCAATTGAACCTGAAGACCTGAGCTACAGCAGCAGCAGCTAGCAGTGTTTGAGTTATTTTACCCAGAATTGATTATCTGTTACACTACATTGAGATATCTAGATTATTGATCTGTAAGATTATGGTGCTGGGGTCTCCCCACTTTTCCTCCAGGCACATCGAATGGAGTTGCAACAAATAACACTAAGTAAGGACTACTTTGTTATTGTTGTCACCCTTCATGTAGAACACAGCAGTTACTTTTTAATTTAAAATCAATGAGCGTCTGAAAGGCAGCCTTGTTCCTTCGGCGTAAATGAATCATTCGCCTTTGCTGAGCACAACAACCCGATCGCCAGCCAAGGTGAGAGTGGGTATTTCTTTGTTGTCGTCCAAAGTTCTGTGTGCTACAAATAAATAACAATATGCTAGAGCACCAATTACGCTTTGTCAAACCCGTGTTTAGGGCCACTAACATCAAACATTAAGCTAACTTGCAATTCTAAAGTGGCATTTATTTTCGCCAGGTCTTAACATTTGATACGCACTGTCAATGTCGATTACAGCAAAACAAAAAAAGCTCCCCCCGCCCAAAGAGGAACAGACAAGAAGCATCAGTGCTCTGGAACAGGCAGGTTACACGAAATGAAGTATTATTCTGAAGCTGCACAGTACATTTTGAAATGCTTGTAATGGGGGTATTATAAAGTAGGGAGAACTCTGACCCCTAATCAGGCTAAGTTCAGCATTATGTTTCTTAGCATTAAATCAGAAAAGCGTGGATTACAGAAGGGAAGAAAGCTATTTGCCTGACTTCTCTCTACTTACCCCTAGCTTGCTTCCAGCTATCATTTATAAATAGTGCTCTGGAGGGAAGCTAGGCATTTTATTAGGGAAAAAATAAAACTTGTTAAGACCACCTTGCCTGAAAACTTGGCTTTTGACGTGCTGGTGACAGGGACTGGAGCAAGCAGTGTCAAATGGAATAATTTTTCAGGAAAGACAACAGGAACTTGTCGCCTCATTGTATGCATTTACAAATAGAAGCTTTTCAGAGTATTAGGCCTAGTTAAAGCTGCCCTCTGGATAAAAAGTGTTCCCAAGCAGCCTCAGACAAGCTTGGGAGACAAACAGATGTGACTATGGTCCCTGGCGTTTGGCAAGAACACTCACTGTCAATAAGAAAAATATGAGCATGGACAGGGCATCAGCTGCACCGCGGCCGAGCAGGCCTGCAAGTGTCACAGCCGCGGCAAAGTTGCGGCAGAGGGAAATAAAAGGGCTGCAAAAGCCAGGCTGGTGTGAACTTACACTAGCGTGCCAAGAATTTTTGTTGTTGTTTGTTGTTGTGTCATGCCTCAACATATTAAACAAAAACACTGGAAAAGCCACTGTCAATTCTTATTCATTTTTCGTCTTGCACACGGTGTTCAGATTCTCCTTTCTACATGCTAAACAAGATCTCAGGAATGAAGACGGACTGGAAAAGGCAGTAATGACAAAAAAGCTACTGAAATAATAAATAATGAACACAATAAAAAGTAGTTTTGATATAGCAAATACTTTTACAGAGGCAACAATATGTAAAGCAATTCACAAACATCTACGTATTTCTTGTGACAAACATTCACTCAGACAGAAATTTTGCTATTTTCTTCTTAAATAGCTGCAGTCTCCCTACTATGTCTTTTTTCAAGGTAATTTGCCCTGTACTATGGTAACATGCCTGGAATTGTCTCTTTAAAGTCCCCAAATATTTCTATGCATGCCTCCACAACACAACCTCTTTTTCTGTAATTTTCATAGCGCAACAGGCAAATATTTTTGACGAGGGCCTTTTCTGCGGTTACACTTGTTCACCTCTCCAAGACATTTGTTAAAGGCTATGTCAGATTTTTATCTACCCTGACCTTTGCAGTCAATGGACCATTCAGTTACATTCGCCAAATAAAGGTCTCTTCTGCGGGGGAACCTACAGCTGCACCGCTTTAATTGCAGTCCACCTTCTGAGCAACTGAACACACAGGTGGTTCTTAACTCTTTCACTAGTAGTTATCACCTTTGCTGCTATCAGAGTTCTAAACTCACCAGTCCCGTCACTGAGAAGGATAATACAATAAAATGGGTGTAGGGCAGCAGAGGCTCCTGAACATGAGTTCTAGCTCTCTTCTGCAATTACTATCATCTCATGCGTAAAAATCCTCAAACAAAACTAAATCCAAAACCCCCACCAAAGTGCAGAGAAAACCCCTCTCCCAAATTAAAAAAACCTATTCAAATTTGGTAATTGTTCCACAGTCTCTTCAGAAAGACGCAATGAAGACACAGCGTTACATAGCAGGTAGCTTCACAGGCACTAGTACAATAGCCTCAACTAGTGAGACTGTCATCTCCCTTGGGGGAATGCTGGGTACTACTGGATTAAATTCAAAATGTTTGCATGTTTATTTTATGCGTCTCACTGCACCAACATGTCTGTTGACCACTTTACTCTGTCTGTCTCCTGTTAGCAGCTGTCACTTTCCTTGCAAGCTGCAATGCTTCATTTGGTACCAGCCCAGTTGCTCTTGTTGGTGCACTTGAATTGTG